>NC_037669.1:36103026-36160497 GCF_003255815.1 Theropithecus gelada | reverse complement strand
TTTTTTTTTTTTTGGCTTGTTTGTTTGTTGTTGGTTTTGTTTTTTTTTTTTTTGAGACAGAGTCTCACTCTGTCACCCAGGCTAGAGTGCAGTGGCACTATCTTGGCTCACTGCAAGCTCCGCCTCCTGGGTTCATGCCATTCTCCTGCCTCAGCCTCTCGAGTAGCTGGGACTACAGGTGCACGCCACCATGGCTGGATAATTTTTTTTGTATTTTTTAGTAGAGACAGGATTTCACCATGTTAGCCGGATGGTCTCGATCTCCTGACCTCGTGATCCGCCCGTCTCAGCCTCCCAAAGTGCTGGAATTACAGGTGTGAGCCACCACACCCGGCAGTTTAGTCCATTTTAAGGAACTGATAGGGATTATATCCAAATGCCAGCCTTTCACACATCAGTCTACACAGACATGGGTGTGCTCATGCCTACATATGTGCACAGGCATCCTTGGCCTGGCTTCTTGCTTAAGAAACCTCAGTGAGTCAAGGGAAGGAAAGGGGAGAGATGAAGGCCAAAGGGGTCCAAAGTGGCTGGCCCGGAAATTAAGCAGGTTGGCCATGATGGAGAACACTTACCTGTCTCTTTTGCCTGAGTTTTTGACAGGTCAAGCTAACATTTGCAAAATGAGGGAATAAACTAAAGGGTTTACTTTTTCCCCATAGTCTGATACACACACACACACACACGCAAACACACACACACACACATATTAGAGATAGGGTCTTACTATACTGCCCAGGCTAGACAGATTCAAACACTTGGGCTCAAGTGATCCTCTCATCTTAGGCTCTTGAGTAGCTGAGATTACAGGCATGTGCACCTGTGTCCAGTTTGCCCCAAAGTTCTTGCTTAGATATGATAGCTACCTAAAATGCCATTTCTCTTTTTCTAGCTGTTAAAATCCTACCAGCCTTCAAGGCCCCGAATGATCAGATTCTATTTCCTTTCTGAAACCGTTTCTTTCTCCAGAAGGATGGTCCCTCCCTGCTCCCAAGTGAATTAGTTACCTGTGCATAAATCTTTCCCTTTAATCTGGGAGCTTGTAGAAATAGGGCATTTATCTGCTTCATCTTTGTATCTCTAGTACGTAACACATTACCTGGCACAGAGTCTGGTAACTGCTACCACCCAGATGATTAATAGTGACAGCATTGAAGAACATGTCCTTGAAAATATCTTCCCAAGGGCACCATACTCTTTTTCTCCTGTGATTTCAATGCTGTGCTGTGTGGCCTTAAACCTGCCATGATCTGAAAAGCTTTATGAGGATGTGATGTTTCACTGTAATTTAGGTGAGGAGAAGTGAATGATGTTAAACTGTCTCAGATGAGTCAATATGGCCTGATAAAGATTAACGTTGGCCAGGTTCTTATTTTCACTTTATGTTTAACTACATAATTCACCTGTACATTAATAGTTGAAAACTAGTGATAAACCTCAGTTACTGAAGTCTCTTCTTTCTGAGTTCCATACTTGGTTCCAGTCCAAAATTCAGTTTGATATTTATCCCTGGTTTTTATCCACAGAGAGGCTTTTTCCCTGAGTACACTCATAAACTTACCATAGTCCCAAAACTTCTTTCTTTCTAAAATATTATCTACTTTCTTCCCACAATTTCTTCAAAAATATCTCTCAAAATCTCCATAATGTTATTCTTTTATGTCATATTTGTAGGATTTTCATGCCCACATAGGCAGAAATGCCTCTGACATTCTTAAATACTTTTTCAACTTATCAGTTAGTGTGTTTAGAGGGTAACATTGATCTTATATAGCAATTTTCTTTATTCACAAATTAAGAAAATGTGTGACAGCTGCATATTGAAAAAGGGCTGGACAGTCTGAATGTATCTAGAAAGGCTCTTGTCTGTTAGAGTACAGTAGTGAGTTCTCTGTCACTGATTGTGGATAAGCAGAAACCAGCACAATACGGAGGTAGAGATATTAACAGAAGCAACTTAAATATCAGACAGTGGTTACTCCCAGACTTGTAATGCTCCTAACTTTCACATTACTTTGTTGAGATCAGAGTTCCATGACCTTACTTTTATGTCTACCTGAAAATGGAATGTAAGCCCTGCATGAATTATTAATACCATACTGTTCTATATAATTTTACCAGCTTGTTTTCTAATCACATCCATTTCCTGACCATGTCTTTATCAGTAAGAAGATGACTACAGTCTCAGAAAAATTGGGGATGGGAAAGCTGATATGAGCCTTGTTGATTTCAGAGGGTCCTGAAATGAACATTGTCTCCACCCCACCCCACCCCACCCTACCCTACCCTTCTTATGACTTATCTTCACCACTACCAGGACATTTGCAAAGTATGAGAAAGTATCTCGGTCATGTAGCTGTTTTGAATTTCTAGGACTGCTAGCCCATTTATCACTGGTCCAAGTGCTCACTTACTGCTTCTCCCTTCCCTCACCCTGCCATATGCATCACTTTGGATGTAACTTAGGAGGATGACATGCCCTCCCCTCTTGCCCTGAGGTGCTTGTGGAGCTAAGAGAATGATGTGCAGTTGGGTTGTTTATCACGGTGCTGAAAAATGGAAGGATGGCATCGCTACAGGAGCAGATGGCACTGCACGCTTGGCATAATTTTCTCAGACAAACTAGGACTAGGGCTGTGAATACTGGCATTTGCCTGCTATAGTCATTCACATCAAAACATAACAATGAAAATAAGGTAGTACTGCAAAAAAGGTATGGAGATTTTAAATCACATGTATTTAAGCATTGTGGACTGCTGTTGTGTGCACACAACATGGTTGCACTCCTGAGATTTTGTGTCAAGAACATATTGTATATGAAAAATTCTTAATATATATTTGTGTTCCTATGTATTCCCATAAATGTATTCTGGCAATGATACATCAGAAGATTGCATTCAGGAATATAGAGAATGTTTGAAAACGTAGAAAGAAAAATGATGGAAGGAAGAATAAGAATGTGTTTTACACTTTAGAAACTGTCGAATGCTAGAAACAGAAATAGGATGTCATAAAGGGAGCATTGACTTTTGTTTAGGAAACTTGAATTAAGGTTCTACTACTCATTAATTGGTGATTTTAAGCAGGTCAGACCTATTTGACTTTTCATTTTTTTTCTCATTGGGAAGTAAAGAGTTTGGACTGGATGACTGCTGAGATTTCTTCTAATTCTTATATTCTTTGATTTGCTCTTTCTCTGAGAACTGGTGAAGCAATAATGCAGGCCACCTACCTTTTGGCCTACTTTGGGACTTTTTTTAGCTTAAAGAATCGTAGAACTAGAGGAGAAAGAACATAATGAAAATGGCCATAGGACTCAGTATGCATATTATTTCTGAAGTACATCCCATTTTTCTTTTCTTTTTCCCTTCTCTCTTTCCTTAGAATCAATACTTGTGTGCCTCAGTTTTGGTTGTCTTTAAGATAATGGGATCATTTCCAAGAAAATGGCTATAATCTCTCAAGTGTTTAATTAGCGAACTTACTTTTTCGTGCATTCTGATTTTTAAAAAGAATTTATAATTTCTCCAAAGAAGAAAGAAATATTACTTTATGCAGAGGGAACAATACATACCAGGATACAGGGTCACGAAAGGTTCTGGCATATTTGGGGGAAAGTGAGAAATTAAATATAACTTGCATATAGAATGTAGATGAAAAAGACAGAAGTTAAAAGCTAAGAGTAAAATATGGACCAAATTTTAAAGAGTTTTGTATTCCTGTCTAAGATATTTGAATTTCATCCCTTGGGCAATAAGAAAATAGAGATTTTTATGAGGAAAGCTAAGTCACATGATCAGATTATTTGTTTGTAACATGTACTAGTTTAATAGGACATAGCCATATCATAGCTGGGTGACTGAAACAACCGAAATTTATTATCTGACTGTTCTGGAGCTTAAAAGTTCAAGTTCAAGGTGTCAGCAGGGTTGACGACTTCTGGGGCCATGCTCCTTGTCTTGCAGGTGGTCATCTTCTCCCTGTGCCTTCACATGGTCTTCCTTCTATGCAGGTCTGAGTCCTTATCTCCTCTTCTTATAAAGGCATCAGTCATATTGATTAGAGCCCACCCTAATGATCTCGTTTTAACTTAATTACCTCTTTAGACTCTATCTCCTAGTATAGTCACAGTCTGAGGTACTGAAGACCTCAACATATACATTTTGGAGGAATGAAATCTCCTGATAACATAATAGCTATGATGATGTGATTTGATGATAATACAAAGTAAGTTTTATTTATAGACTGGACACTGGACACTCGAACCATTTGAAATAGTTCAGAAAACTGATGCTAAGAACAGCAACTGAAGGAAAGATAGGAGAAATAGATTTCTGAGGTAAGATCAACAAAATTCAGTTACTGACTGGATAACAAATAGAATGAGGTCATTGCCCATTTATTCAAAAGTATTAAACACTACTATGTGTCAGCAATAAATAAAAGTGAGTCCCTGGTGTTTTTGGAGTTTATTTTCTAATAAGGAAGGGACAGAACTTACATAAACAAATAAATAACGCTATCTGATGATGAGAGTGCTCTGTGGATTATTAACACAAGATGCTGTGTGAGAGTCCCTGGGCAGCTGTTGGAAGATAGCATATTTAGGTAAGTCTCACTGCAGCAAAGGGAAGAATGACAAGAATGGCCCAGTCACAAAAAGAGCAGGAAGAACATATTCCAGACACAGGAACAGGTTTCAATCTTAGAAGTTAAATTGGTACTAGAAAATGTTTGGAAGGGAAGGTAGTGACTTCATAGAGGACATGTTAGGTGGGAGGGCATGGGTTTGCCTGATAGGCTTTGGGAAATATATTCAGTACATGATGAAGGATTAGGTCAAAGGACATAAATTTGGGAATAACCAGATTACAGAGGAATAACCAGATTACAGAGGAAAATTGAAGTGATATTGTCATTGAAAAAGAGATAAAGTAGAACATTTCAAAGAAAAAGCCTGATATAACCAATTGCTAGAGGAGCTGAGAAAGGATAGGACCTGCCGGGCACGGTGGCTCACGCTTGTAATCCCAGCACTTTGGGAGGCCGAGGCAGGTGGATCACCTGAGGTCGGGAGTTCAAGACCAGCCTGACCAACATGGAGAAACCCCGTACTAAAAATACAAAATTAGCCGGGGTGGTGGCACATGCCTGTAATCCCAGCTACTCGGGAGGCTGAGGCAGGAGAATCGCTTGAACCCGGGAGGCGGAGGTTGCGGTGAGCCGAGATCGCGCCATTGCACTCCAGCCTGGGCAAAAAGAGCGAAACTCTGTCTCAAAAAAAAAAAAAAAAGAAAAAGAAAAAGAAAAGAAAGGCTAGGACCTAAGACTCATGATAGCATAGGACTCAAGAGAGAAGGAATAAAGTGCTTCCTAGAGAATAAGTGAAGATGAATAAACCTGTAAGTGTTAAAGTAGATGGAAGGGAAGTTGAGAAATGTCTGCTACCTAGAGGACTTTATTTTAAAAGTCATTGGGATGTGGACTTTAAAGAAAAGTGGTAAAAGTTTAGGAAACCTGCTACAGACAGTGCACAAGAGAATTTACTAGGGAGAAATAAAAGATTTGCCAACCACAGGGAATGTGCTACTGAAATTAGACTATCTTATTCTGGTTTTTTCTACCACTGCCCAGATTAATAATTTGGAAATACAAATTTTATAATTGTGAATCCTCAAATAATTTTTAATAAATTAAGCCTAGCTTTAAGTTAAAAAAAAACCGTCACAAATATTACTTTCATTCACTCCCATATATCTCCTTGCCACATTCCTACAGATATTTAGTTCAGTAACAACATATGATTTCTGAAATAAAGGTGATAGCTGCACAGATACCTTTTCTTAGCCCTGATTCTCTTCAAATTGAATGGCTGCAGAGAGAAAATTTTGTCTTCAAACATAAGAATTCTTGAGCTCTCACTGTTTCAGGGTGGATGGTTCAAAGCTAAAACATGCATTGAGTAGTTAAGACTTGGAGAACTTAGAAATTTTTCAGTATTTTGATTCTGGAGCTCTTATAGATATATGAATTCTATTTCAATCCTGTCATTGACAAAATGCTAACACATAGAAAATGAAAAGTGAAAAAAATAGAATAATCCACTTTCTTCTAATACTAACGAGCTAGATTGTGCTAGCCCCGGGGTAGTTAGTCCTCAGATCTGATCTTTATACTGCCCTGCTCCTCTCTTCATAGCAGGATTTTGACTTTCATGTCTTTCTCAGACTCTTCTATTAAGCTGGCTTCATGCTGGGCTCACCCAGTGGAAGGCATGGTGGGAAATTAGAGGACAGGAGGAAAGGAACAGTTAGAATATTTCTCTCTGTCCTTTTTGCCTCAGTTGGTATCTTGGGCAACTGCTGAATCTCTTCTACAGCCCCAGATCCCCAGGACAGACGTGCATTGCTGTAGGTTTTGCCGCTGAGTTCAAGTAATACCATCTTCTCTGTCTTTCTAACTAGAGAGTAGAAGTAGTTTCCCACCTTGACTAATCACTTTGTTGCCTTATCGTCCCCTGGTTGACTTCTCATTGTCTTTCATCCTCCTTAATAAAGTCTCTACATTAATTTCTCTCTGTGTTAATGACTCATAGAGGATTATATTTTCCTGATGAGACCTGACTAACTCAGTCAAATCAGGAGTTTACTTCAGGATAAGGAATCTTAATATTTTAATCCACATTTGAAGAGAATTCAATAACCGTTTGGACACTTCTTTCTGTCTATGAGGCAGGTAAGAGTGAAAGTGTTGGAAATATTTTTTAGAAGACAATCTTAAGTGTTTTTTTTTTTTTTTCAAGGTTAAAACTCAAGTTAGATAGGTTGAACATATTTGGGCTGCAAAGATCAGTACACAAGAAAAGCAAATTTATTAGGGGAAAGAAAGTGGAACCAAAGCCTTGGAATGAAAAAGCAGGAAGAGAAACAGTACTTGGGAAAACATGTTAGAAATAATTAAGGGGTGGCACAGAGAAAATAAAATTCCAAAAGCAAGAAGGAATAGTGGGAAAGCAGGGGACCTGGAAAAGAAAAGAGTCTTTTATAACAGAAAAAGAAATGAAGCTGACACCAAACATGCCCACTTGGGATGTTTTCCCACTTCTTCAGGACAACTGGGCCTGGCTGGAGTATCCAGAAAGCTTTTTAATTTCAGTTCATGACCAGCCCTTCCCTTCCCCTACCATCAACCTGCTAATGCTTTTCTAATAATTACCATTTTTAAACTATTTTGGCTGTTAAAAATGTTTCTTTTTAATAAGCAGATTAAAAGAGGCTGCTTATTAGCATAAGCTCTTTGCCGTTCAGCCCTCTTTCTAATTAAAAGCACTCATCTGTGGAGACCTTGATTTTTCCCTTCTTTCTGTGATGGGTTTTTGGATATTTTTCCTTGGCAATTTGTTTTATTTTACTCTTCATTCTTTTGGTGGTTTTCTGCTCCTGTGTTCCACAGAGATAGAAGCTACAGAGCAAAATAACACATGGGAGGGAATGTGCAGTCGGAATACTTGAGAGAGGAATGAAGTTCCACCCATCTGATTAAGCTGAGTCTAAAAAGAAAGCCTCACTTTTATGGTAGTTATGTCAAATTTCTGGGAATACAAGTTACCAAAAGTGATATGTAAAAATGAAAGGGATGAATCCAAATCTGCTGTTCTCTGCATAGGGTTATACCCCCAATACCAATGGCTATGTCCTTGGCAATATTCTTTCTCTAACAATGATAATGATGAGGGCACATATTTGGAAGCTTTTCTACAATGCCTCTAGAACATGGGGCTATGCAGTGGATGACATTTGCTGATTGTCGATGCACCCAACCCTCAGAAATGGACCTTAAATATATGGCTAGCAAACTGGGGGAATAATTAGGCATAGAATGGCATGATCTGTGTCATAATTTTATTTATTTTGATAGGCAGAAGTTTTTAATATAAAGAAAAGTATACTAAGACATTTTCCACAGAAAGAATTATCTATCTATCTATATATATTTTTTTTAGATGGAATATCACTCTGTTGCCCAGGGTAGATTGCAGTGGCACAATCCGGCTCACTGCAACCTCCCCCTCCTGGGTTCAAGCGGATTCTCCTGCCTCACCCTCCCAAGTAGCTGGGACTACAGGCATGTGTCACCAGCCCAGCTAATTTTTGTATTATTAGTAGAAACAGGGTTTCACCATGTTAGCCAGACTGGTCTCCAACTCCTGACCTCAGGCAATCAGCCTGCTTCAGCCTCCCAAAGTGCTGAGATTACACAGACATGAGCCACTGCGCCCAGCCAACGTAAAGAATATATTAACAGAAAGCGTGGTCTAGATGAAACCTTGGACAGGAAGCAAAAGAGAAAAAAAAAGGGGGGGAATATCTGCAGGTTTTGTTGTTGTGGTTGCTGTTGTTGTTGTTATTTTGAAATGGAGTTTTGCACTTGTTGCCCAGGCTGGAGTGCAGTCGTGTGATCTTGGCTCACCGCAACCTCTGCGTCTTGGGTTCAAGCAATTCTCCTGTCTCAGCCTCCCGAGTAGTTGGGACTACGGGCATGCGCCACCATACCTGGCTAATTTTTTGTATTTTTAGTAGAGACGGGGTTTCTCCATGTTGGTCAGGCTAGTCTTGAACTCTCAACCTCAGGTGATCCTTCCGCCTTGGTCTCCCAAATTGCTGGGATTACAGGCATGAGCCACCACTCCCGGCTGTCTGCAGGTTGTTTAAGGAAAATAAATTTTACAAAGATGACACGTGTTTTCCTGTTTACCTGGCATAACATGTTATTTAATGCTATTATTTGTTTTATTAACTCCCTTGAGAATCTGATGAAACTATTGCCTTCTCACTCTTGAAAATAGATATGTGCATAAAAACATATTTTTTTCTTACAGCAATTTGGGTTCCACAGACAACTTAAAGCCCAAGAGTCCATAGACATGAAGTTAAAAATTCTTGATGCACCTTCTACAATTGGTGCTGCTAGCTCTATGGATCATTTTTCCTCTTTGGCTTTACTTTAATCTCATGCTTGCCAAGGGAACTTTTAATTTCATTTTTTCTTCTCCTGTAGTGTGTTCTCTAGGGGAGACATTGTGCCAACCATACTTAGTACAAATGTTTTTGTTTGCTTGGCAGACTAATCTCTCTATGTAAATTTAGAACATAACATTCTTCCGTATTGTATTTTTTAATCTTGCTAGTGTGGATTGCTCCCCTGACCTTTTTAACTCTGAACCGACTGCCAAGGTTTTATTTTTGTAACCACAAAGCAGCAGATCCAGGTCCAATGACATGGTTTTCTCACTAAAGTCTGCTGTCTTACAAAAGCTCCAAAAGACCTTGCCTTCATAGATCTCATAAATAGCATGCATGATAGATATCATTTTTGTCAAATCAAGTGTTCATATTATGTAGATTGCAAAGCAAGGATTCAATGATACTTATATCCATAAAACTTTTTGAACTGTTCTTAGAACCATACTTTCTTATAATAATCATCAATTATATAATTTGAAAATATTTTGTGTGTATATAGATTTTGTAAGTACATGAAGAATTATTATATGATGCTATGTGTTTTATGTGTAACTGAACACACATATACTACAATACAACTTTTTAAAAATGGAAGGAACCATTGACAGCTAAATATATCCAGTGGAGGGGAACCTGAATGGCAGAGTAGATTATAAACTTATTCGTATAAAGAAGTATGGAATGTAATTTAACTGATTAAACTTGCAGAAAATCAGGAAGGACCAAAGGATTAAGCAACAACAAAAAAAATGATCTACCATCTATTAGTGATAGACTGGAAGGTATACTAAGAATTTTACATTTTAGATTTAGAATAATTTTTAAATCTAATTCTTGTTTCACTCAAATGTAGAATGCATTTAACAGACTTCCTGACTAATGGTCATCTAACCTGTGATTGAACTCTTCCGGGGATAGAGAGCTCACTATTTAAAAGACCCAACATTGTTCTGTTTGGTCCTTCCTGATTTTCCGCAAGTTAATTTATCTTCCATGCTTCAATAATTTATAATTTAAAATCATTTTTTAATTTGGGGTACAACATGTTAATTTATTTACTGAATTAAATAACATATTCCCTAATATACTATCTTGTTTTGTCTTATAAACACTATTCAGGAATTTAAGAATAGGATTCATGGATTTCAATAGATCTTTTTATTGCTGAAAGGTTTTTCTTTCTCTCTCTCTCTCTTTTTTTTAACATATGTTCTGCATAGTATTCACTAGGATTTTGGAACTGAAATTATAATTCCAAAACCTCGTGAGCCAGGAAGCCACTTTAGTTTTCTATAGCTTAGTAAGTGAACTTTATTAAGACGGAGATATATGGCTATGTGTTCCTACTTGACCATTCAGCAGCATATACTGATTGGGACACCAAGTCATCCCCTTTACTCTACTCATGAGAGACTCTATATATTTCATAGCCCTGTAGTGAGGTCAGCAACCTCACAGAAGAAAGCCTGGAACAGATTCTCTTTATTCTAGGCTCAGACTATCACAGGTGACATGACACAAATGCACGTCTACTACTCATAGTTTCTAAAAGCATAGCTATGCCTAGCCACATGGAGAGAACTAAGCTAAATATACTCTCAACTTATGAATCATCAAAACCTTGTCACTTGGCTTATGGCTATAGGATATAGTGTTGATGATACATGGGGTGAGGGGCCAAATAAAAGCACACAATGCAGTCTTTTTCTCAGACTGCAGAGGAGTGATTTAGTGTTGCAACTTAAAAAAAAAAGGTAACCGTGTCATTATTTCATTTTTACATTAAGCACATTTCCTGCTGAAGTCAGAAAATACCAATACATGTGGAATGCGTTGATATCAGGTTTATCTTTTCGTATCTAATTTTAGAGGAGGGGCAGATGGACTGGAATCTTATGGACTGATTTTATTGGTCATAGCGAAGACAGACTAGAAACTTACATGACAAATTGGGGAGAGACTCTACTACCATGATGAAATAGGCTTTGTATAGAGGTATTAGGTAATTTCTTCCTCTCCTTCATTGTCCTCCCTTCCTGGATATATTGCACCCAAGTTGGGGCCACAGGGAAAGTTCCAGACAGGTGGACTCAGAATGTGCTGTCTGCCTAGTCGTCGTCCCATATGTGAGTAACTCCTGCATCAGTCAGGATGGGTATTTGTGTGGATCACAATTATGCATGAATATTTAAACATTTGAAAAATGTTTTCAAAACTGCAGCTATTTTATGCTCCTGTTCTAGAATCTCAACCATGTTTCAAAAATGTCAGACAGGATCAAAATATTATGAAATGACTAAAACAGCTTAGATTAGTTGAGTAAAGACCAAAATTTTGTGTGTGAACCTTTGAGGGAGCCAGTAACTTGGCAGGAGACAATCAAAAAGGTAAAAGCCCCAGAAGCCCTGGTGATAAATATGGGGATCCTATGAGGATTGATTACTCAGGTGTTCATAGTAAATGCATCATTCCTTTAGAATGGAAGTTCTCAATATGGAGTGGTTTTGCCCCGCAGGAAATATTTGGCAATATTTTTCGTTACCACAACTTGGTGGGGGAAGGGATGGATGCTGCATTCATCTAGTGAGTAGAAGTCAGGGATGCTGTCGAACATCCTACAATACATAGGACTATCCTTCACAACAAAGAATTATTCATTCCAAAATGTCAATAGTGCCAAGGCTGAGAAATTCTGCTCAAGAGACTTATTTGTACTGGCCCTTGGATGTCTGCCCTCCAAACTATTCCCTCATAAATTCTAAAATATGCATGAGAACTTGGTTAATGTGTTGTTGAATTATGCAGTAATTAAGAGCATGGGCTTCAGAGTTGAATGGCGTGTGTTTGAGTTCCAGTCAATAAGACGTGTGACCTATGCTCACTTATCATCCTCTCCAAACCTCAACTTCTTCATATACAAAATAGGGCTAACAACATCTCTAAGGTTTGTGGCGAGGACTCAGTGCTAGCATAAGCATTAAATGAATTGTGGTGAAAATGAATAAAAGGGATGGAAGTAGATACCTTGTAATAACAGTACCTCTGTATTATTGTGTAAGCAGATATGCATGAAGCCCAAGTATTTGTCCCTGTGCCTGGGGTTGCATTTCATACTTCCTTACCTTGAATGTATCGCTAAAGCTCCATGCTCACTTTTTCTCTCCTGATTTTTTCACTTATCAACAATCATTAGCATTGCCACTATAACCACAGAGATTAAACCAAGAAAGGAAGGAAAAGAGAACAAATTTACAAAATTGCTGCTGAATTGAATGTTTTGCTTACTTACAAGCACACTGAACAAAGAGTTGCACATATTACAATAAAAGGAACACACCACTTATAGGGTTTACATGTGTTGTTACTAATGCTGATGTGAGAATCGCATTAGTTTTGTTTGAGCCTTTGTGTGGAAGAGTGTAGAGAGTAGAAAGTGTATTTTATTACATGTTAAGATAGGACTAAGCCTTATATTCCAACTGAATTATAATCATATAGGCATATTTTTTATGTCATCATCAGAAAGTCATCTTAGTGTCTTCAATTTTACCTTCCAAACTTTGAAATGATTTATTTCAAACATTATGTCTAATATAAATATACCTATGTGTATATATATATGTGTGTGTGTATATACATATGTGGCTTACATTGTAAAGATATTACATTTTTGGAGTAGGGAATGGCCTTATAAATCATCTAGTATAGTTATTTTGTTTTACAGATAAAGAATCTTTATTGCGGCACTATTCACAATAGCAAAGACTTGGAACCAACCCAGATGTCCATCAATGATAGACTGGATTAAGAAAATGTGGCACATATACACCAGGGAATACTATGTAGCCGTAAAAAAGGATGAGTTTGTGTCCTTTGTAGGGACATGGATGAAGCTGGAAACCATCATTCTCAGCAAACTATTGCAAGGACAAAAAACCAAACACCGCATGTTGTCACTCATGGGGGGATTTGAACCATAAGAACCCTTGGACACAGGAAGGGGAGCATCACACACCCGGGCCTGTTGTGGGGTAGGGAGATGGGGGAGGGATAGCATTAGGAGATATACCTAATGTAAATGACCAGTTAATGGGTCATGGCACATGTATACATATGTAACAAACTTGCACATTGTGCACATGTACCCTAGAACTTAAAGTATAATTAAAAAATAATAATAACATTTAAAAAAGAATAAAAGAGGAATTTGAGAACAAAAAAGAGTCTAAGACCCATGTTGGCAGACTCACGTTTAAAGTCTAGCTCAAAGGAATATGTCTGAATATTTCTTGAATTCATATATTGTGTTTTATTCAAATATCTTGAGGTAAAGAACTTTGAACAATGGACCTGTTCCAAATACTATAACACTAAAGGCAACTTGTGGGCCCACAGGTGTTAACTGCGTTATGCAGTGTACAATAATTAGCTCAACTGTAGGCCAGGCGCAGTGGCTCAAGCCTGTAATCGCAGCACTTTGGAAGGCCGAGACGGGTGGATCACGAGGTCAGGAGATCGAGACCATCCTGGCTAACACGGTGAAACCCCGTCTCTACTAAAAAATACAAAAAACTAGCCGGGCGCCTGTAGTCCCAGCTACTCGGGAGGCTGAGGCAGGAGAATGGCGTGAACCCAGGAGGCGGAGCTTGCAGTGAGCTGAGATCCAGCCACTGCACTCCAGCCTGGGCAACAGAGCGAGACTCTGTCTCAAAAAAAAAAATAATAATAATAATAATAATTATTATTATTATTATTATTATTGGCTCAATTGTAATTCTCATTTGCTGTCCTCTTATGATCTTGATTAGGATACTTTTTATTTTACCTAATTTTATAGCCTGGGGCTATAAAGAAGCCATGATTCAATGTTATGTGGTTTAGTATTTCAGAAGTGAAATCAAGGTGGGCACCAATAGTGAGTGAAAATCAAGATGAAGTTCAGATGAAGGGGTATGGATCATTAAGAATAATTTTATTCATTGTTTCTTTTTACATTTGGTATTCTTTTATTTTAACATGAACCTTAAAACAAATTGGAAACCTTGTAGTTGAACCTCTCTCTATACTACACATTACTGGCCTGGAAATGAATCATTTGCCTGATCTTCTGACAAGTATGACTTGGGTTATTTTTATTTTTTGAGTTTTATGGAAAATGCATAGCCCATTAAAAATAATAAACTAACAATATTTTAAAAAATCAAATTCTAAGCAAATCATGATTTTAGAATAATGAAAATATATTTTGGAGATAAAATAAAAAAATGATTCACAACAAAGTTGTTTTTTTTTTTTCTACTTATCAAAGAATTGGGCTCCATTGTGTCTCATTATTCATTCGATTATAGTCAATATAAAGTGAAAAAACACAAGCAGTGTAAAGATGTACTATCAATTTTAATAATAAAAGGCACCAAATAAATTTATTCAGCACCTGTAATGTCCCTGCTGGTATTTTCACATATGTTGAAAAACATGTGGAAGACTAGTGTTTGGAAATGAGATCATAATGCTAGAAAGTAAAGCATCTTTCATAGTCTAAATTCCATCACAGTATCTGGGTTAAAATATGCAGTGGGATTTATTCTTCAGTTCTTTATTTATTTCAAATGTAAGAACAGAATATAGAAGATACAGGAATTGTAGAACTATGCTAATTTTTTCTATATAGTAAGACCATATTTTGAATGTACTTAGATTTCTTCAGAGAAAAATATACTTTTTGCAATAATTATTCTGGTAGTTTCATGAAATAACATATAAAGTGCCTGAAAAATTGAATGACAATGGTATTTCTTGGGGTGTCATTTCATTTTCCTTTAGTGATATGTAGTAATACTGTTACTGATGAAAAAGGTTTGGAGATTCAATTATTTAAGACTTAGAACATCGTATCTCTATCACTATGTCTTTCTCTCTTTCTCTCTCCTTCCCTTTCTCCTTCCATTTCTCCCTTTTGTGCACTCATGCATGAGTATATGTAATTCTTAAAGTTAATAAAGCCTGGGTGTGGTGGCTCATGCCTATAATTCCAGCAACTTGGGAGACCTAGGTGGGAAGATCACTTGAACCCAGCCGTTCAAGACCAGTCTATGCAACATAGTGAGATCCCGTCTCTACAAAGTATTTCAAAAATTAGCTGGGCATAGTATCATGTGCCTGTAGTCCTAACTACCTGGGACGCTGAGGTGTGAGGATCACTTGATCCCAGGAATTCAAAGTTGCTGTGAGTTATTTGTTATTTATATATTATAATAATAAATATTAAATAATTATATATTATAATAATAAATAAATAATAAACAAAGTTAATAAAAACACACTTTAGCAGGAAAACAAGAATTTAAATGCTGGCTTACTTGAGTCTCAGTCTATTTTCTATACTATAATGGTATGTTCCAAATTATGTCTTTTAGAATTTTTTTCCTGCAGAAATATAATGCTACATTAAAAAAAAAAGTTTACTGTCAACCTGGTAGATACTGATTTAAAGTCTTTCTTATAGGACTTCTCAGTGCCTTTAGTATCTTTATATGAGCTATCAATTTTGAAGCAAGCATATTATTGTTTAAGTGTTCCAAACTTATTTTCCAAAGAATGCACATGTGCCATGAAACATAATTTTGGGAGGTACATTCCACTTCAGAATTTAACTAATAGCAAAAAAATCTGTAAAAATTAGCTGTTTCCATTAGCAACATCAAGAAATCCAGGTACTCAGGGACTCAATTCAAATGCATATAATTAAATATTCAAATGGAGAAGAAAAGATACATTTCATTTTTTAGAGGGCTTGTTTATCTTTCCGTTGAAACCTGTAGATTAATTTCTTTTAAAATTTTTTATAGAAACTACTCTATCAGTACTAATGTGGTCAGCTTTGATGTTAATTTTATTATTGAATTTTAAACAAGAGTAATTTTCTTTTGGTGGTAACAGGATTTCTTATTTTAATAAATAAATACATAGATGAATTTATTTCATAGATATATGATAAATATATGTAGATATTTCATAAATAGATGAATGAATGAACGAAATCTCTAAGCTGGCTACAGTGTCCTTCACCATGTGCTTCTGTTACTAAGTTCCACCTTCTTATCAATCAGGCAGCATTTGGTCATTTCATGAATTATTCCCTGTGTATGCCCTTTCATTCTTTCTTCTTTCTCCTAACATTCATATCCCAAGAGAAGTTAAAATGAAAAATGAATGAGCTTGTGTTCTCCAATCCATGGGATCTGTGATCAGACCTGTAAAAAGCTAAGAAAAGCCCCTATTCAACATATACAACAGAAAAAGACTGAACTATCAGGAGGAGTATGCATAGAGACAGGCTGTGTCCTTTGCAGCCAACTCCGTGATCCTTGATATCATTGTATTTGTTTCTGAAAGCCACGTCTTAAAGTAGTTGAGCCAGTAGCTGAGCAGGTTCCAGCTGCTAGTCAGCAGTTTTTTGCTTGAACCAGATTTTAAGTCCAGCACTTCAAGTGGAGAGTCTACAAACCAGTCAGCAGGAGAATTTTCTGCTGCTCATAGAGCATGTTGTTATGCTTTCTGGAAGGAGGAGGGGAGAATCAGATATACCATGTGACTGTTAAAAATTGAACTGCAGTGTGGAATTCATACACTGGAGGTCACAGGATATCAGCAATTCACCTTAAACTGGTAATTTACTGTCATTTCTATTCTGGCCCATTTTCTCCTATACTGCTTCATTACTTCAAGGCCGTCTTTTCTTGTATATAAGTATTATCTAGTCCAGTCCACCATCATTTCTTTTTTTTTTTCTTTTTTTCTTTTTTTTTGAAACAGAGTCTCGCTCTGTCGCCCAGGTTAAAGTGCAATGGTACGTGAAGTGCAGTGGCGAGTGAAGTGCAGAGGCTCTGCCTCCTGGGTTCACGCCATTCTCCTGCCTCAGCCTCCCGAGTAGCTGGGACTTACAGGCACCCACACCACGCTCGGCTAATTTTTTTGTATTTTTAGTAGAGACGGGGTTTCACTGTGTTAGCCAGGATGGTCTCGAACTCCTGACCTTGTGATCCACCCGTCTCGGCCTCCCACAGTGCCATCATTTCTTAATTAAAATGTGCCTGCACATTTTTTCTTGCATGCTCTCAGATGTTCTAAGTGGCAGTTTCCTTTTCTATAATACAAGATTCTAAAGAATGATTAAAAGCAGTGAGAAAAGAATCAACTGTATATTTTAGCTTTGTCAATGCCACAAAACTTGACAGAAAATTGACAAATATTAGAAAGGCTGGTTGGGGTTGGGGGGTATTAAATAAATTTCCCTGGCTTGCTAATTTCTTACTAAAGTGGCAAAAGAATTCTTGCAACTGGTAGGGGCCTTTCTCCAGTTTGAGTAGTTCAGCAGCTGCTCAGAACCCCATCTGACATCCATCAAAACCCAGCTAGGTTCATTTAACCTAATAGTTCTACTTTCTCTGTGTTGAAGACCTATGCTCATCTGAGACTAGGACCTTCCTTGCCTCTGTTAGCAAACCTACCTGCCGGGGAAAAAAAAAAAAGAAGTAAAGAAAATTAAAAGAAAAAGAAAATGCTCCTTAAATTGTCTCTTTCTCAGACTGAATTAGCTGGAGGTAGGATTGATTTTCCGCACTTGGAAATTGCAAATGCTGCACAACCAAGCCAAAACCTTTATAAAGCAACCAGGTAGGTTCTACAGGGCTGAACAGTCAGTAGGCTTTCCATCTCAATACTGAATGGACCAAGTGAACATTTTTCTCTAAACATCTTAGGTTGACAGGACTTTTACAAATTCCTCTTGTGCAAATACAGATGGTTTTACTAAGAGAATATCAACTTTAAATCTTTAAATCTAAGGAAATCTAATTTTATAATCCGTGGGATTGAGAACAGAAGGAGAAGTAAGTCATACGATCACACTTACTATCGTTTTCCTGGAAAGCTGCTACCTGGTGATGCTAGTGAAATGGCCCTAAACATGGGATGGCTGTAGAATTTGGAGGACTCATTTTAGTACTCCCAAAGATTGTTTGGAGGCACTCCAGCCTCTCTTCTTGTACTACCATTAAAAACCATGCAGAAGGCTATTGGTTTAATGTGCATTTCTCCAAATTTGCTTAGTTCATGCACCAAGACGAGAGGCCTGACTTTGAAAGATGGTGCATGCGATTATTCCCATTTGTAAGTTGTAGAAATATGTTTCTGGTTGAAAATATAACAGAGGCATATCAGGGATACAAGACTTAACAAGGTGGAATTTTCAAGGTGTGACAATCTGTGGAACACCAAACAAAAGTTAAGATATCTCCCAGATATTGTTAAAGCGCAAAAGAGTGCTAGAAAGATTTCACAATTATTTACCTGCTGACAATATTCTCCCCCATTGATGGGTGACTGAAATATATAAAGATTCTAAGTTCTGAGCTGCAGTGGAAATTCTTTTCTCCTTAACTGTGTCCTTTTTTCTTACTTGGGTTCATTCTCTCCGTGAAGCCATTACTCATTTCCTCAGCCCACAGTGTCCCTTCTCTTTAACAGAACTCTTATTTTACTCCAAGTGCCAGAGGCTTTAGCCCTTAATTGCCCACTTCTCTGTGATTTATGCAGCTTAGCTTTTGTTTTTCAGGTGAGTGTATCAATTCTTTGAAGACAAGGGTTACGTTTTCCACTGTTACCATGCCCACTGAAGCACCTTGACATAATCGTAAGATACACACTAGGATCCCATTAAGCACATGTTTATTGATTAACTGATTGCTGCTCCTTTATAAAATTTAGATCCCTAGCCATTGTGCTAATTTAAAAGAAGTTGTGTCCTTTAAATAGAAATTGGAAGCAAAATTTGAAAAAATCAGAAGATAAAGAACCTGACTCTCACAGGTCCTTTGCTTCAGCATGGAGAACAGTCAGATTTTCACACCCAAGCTCTTATCATCAATGATTGAATATGTCAGAACTGTGTCCTACCTAAAGAAGCAGAACTTTTCACTGCATCAAGTGTTAAAAGAAAATCAGGCATCAGATCTAATTCATAATAATATAAAAGCCAATTTCACAGCCCATTATTTCAAGCAGCCTGGTACTAGAAAATTGAAGGGGGGGCTTAAACAAACATGGGTGTTCATGTTTGTGGTCTTCATCGTGACCCATAGACAAATCAGAGAAAGTATAGCTTCTTTGTGTTCTCTCACCAGCTGAAGGTTTTTGGCTCCATTAACCCAGGGTCTAACACAAAGAAAAGAGTCAGGAGAAAATTTAAAGCCCAACCTCCTCAGTTGGCTTCATTAATAAGACTACAAACTCTTCCTCAGGTTCCTCCTTCCTTTACCCCTCCTTTTCTCTTTCCGTTTCGTTTAACTGAAGGCAATTCATCTCATTTTAATTAATTTTTACTTGCAGCATTATCATCCTGAGTATAAAGGCAAAAAGTTTTTTTTTTTTAATTACAAAGCTAACGGCATTAATTACTAGTACAGTAAATGCATCAGCGCACAAAAGCCGAGTGGGTTCCAAGGAGCTGAGGCAGCAATTGGTGAACATTTCAACAACTGGAAAAGGCTTAGTCACAAAGGAGAAACCTTTCTATGGTAACAATATGAAAGCTGTCTTCACACTGATTGAGCCACTGTTTAATTGAAGGTGACATAGCCTAGGGACTAGAGACAGCACTATTGCATTACAGGAAAAAGGTTATTCACAGAGAGTCTCCCTGGACTTCTTGCTGAGTCTACTGTCATATGGGAACCAAGAAATCAAACAAGTTTTGATATATATGAAAAGAACTGCAATAGCATAGCAGTATGATAGGTGTAGATATAATGTCAAACATCTTTCTTTTTACCATCCGTCCACTTTTTGCTGTACTAATTAAGAAGCAATCTCATGATGTGCTAAAAAGCTAAAACCCAATACTGAAGACATGGCTAGGAAGGCCTGCCCGACGTTGAGTGTTTCTGAGATCAGAAAGTTTCCATAGTAATCTGTCAAAAACAAAAAATGTATTCTACCCACAAGTGTGAAAGACTCAATAACTGCATTCACCAGCCCAAGTATCTGTGTTCTTGCAACTTGTGTGTATTCTTTGGCAATCAAAATGTCATGAGGAAATATTCTTGCCACTTTAGAGACAGCTCATGAAACAAGTGGACCCCTGTTTCTGCCTCAACACTTTCTCATTCTTCTGCCAAAGGATTTTTCTGTGCCTCTTTCTCTGCTTACAGCACAGTAATCATTTTTCAGTTTTTCTTCTTTGTTCACAAATATTTATAAATGCTTGTTTATAATCTTCCACCCACCACCCCATCTCCTTGTAATTCAGTTACCCTCTCTTTCTTTCTATTTCATTTTTTAGTCAATAACTGATATGCTCCTGAAAAGATATCTGTGCTCCCTCTACAATCTGAAATTATTTAAGGAAAAAGAAAATCTGGCCTAATGACTCCTGAGGGCCTTGAAAATACCCTTAAATCTTTGGAAACTCTACCAAAGATACCATATCTCTGATATTTTTTGAGTTTTGTCATCTTTTTTAAATGTGTGAAATTTAAACACAAATGGTACTTTTAAATTTTTAGAGTTCTATTTTTATTTTGAAAGAGTGTATATTAATTGATTTTCTTCTGTAGATTAAGATATTTCAGAGTAATTTCATGTAAAAGTAGCATTTGTGCGCTTACCTACGAACTTAAACACAAATTATAAGTGTTCCTGTGGGAAAACTGTGTTGCCAGTTCCAAGCGACTGAATTATAAATGAAATTTTGGAATGTGTGCTTTGTATTGTGGCAATTGCCTGTATCTATTCATCTTCAAGAGTTCAACTTAGTGATATCCACTAGCAAGTTCACCTCTTGCCTATCACAATTTTAAAAAAGCAGGGATTTCCAAAAAAATTTAACTGCATGATTTAGACTTGACTTAGACTCTGAGAATATATTATGACTTCTAGATTTCCTCTTTTTTCTTAGGTAAATAAATCATGTTCAAAGGATGTCAGAGAAAGGAGAGGCAAGTATTTTTGTTAGTTATTCTCTGAATATCTGAATTTCATAGAATAACACTATACTTCCCTCAGAAGAAACACTTTCAAGATAAGTTCCATTGTCTTTTCTTTTGTAAAATTCCCACGAAAAAGCTTACAAACCATACTTTAAAAAATACAGAAAATTAATTGCTGACTTTGTTCCAATTTTTAGGAAATGTGACATTTATTTGGATTTGAATTTTTCAAGTGTTTTTACTACTTGTTTAATCCAAGTGAGTTCACTGATCCCTAGAGAAATGTGGTAGAGCTGATATTTTCCAAGTGGTTCCTGAAGTTATCATTTGAAAGAGCCTGTAGGAAATACTGGATGAGATATTGAATATACCACCTGCTTTCCCTAATGCCTCCGGGTTTCTCAGTGAGTACAGAGGGATTAATGCTAATCTCCCTTTCAGAGTCCACGTTAGTTTTCTTATGGTACCCACATTTGATTTACTTGACATTTTCTCCTTATGATAATACTTAGAATTGGCCTCTCTTATTTTGCCAAATTGTTTTTACATTTAATAACAAAGTGACCTCTGCTTCTACCACAGTAACAACACAGCAATACTGGTGAGAATCATAGTAGTAGTTACAGCTAACATTTATTGAGTACTTACTTCATGTATTTACCACTATATTGGACTAATCAATTTCTAGGTTCATTTAATCATCATATCAGGTATACAGTATGATACGTATACCCTCGTTTTACGTATGAGGAAATTGAGATCCAGAGAATTTAGTGATTTGTCTAAGGTTGACATGATTGGTAGGGGTGAAATCTGAACTCAAACCTAGGTCCGTCAGATTTCAGAGCCTGAGTTGTGATTTTTCTAGTGATAGTAATGATAACGTTGTACATTCTACATTTAGGGATGTTATTTCTATTTTGGCATATCCTTTAAGAACAATTACTGTATTGTTTAGTCTTTGCAATATTGATTTATCATTAAGTACGATTGTAGAAAACTTTATGAAGGGCATCTTTCCTAATACATTGCAATCTCTGCAAGAAGAGTGTTGATGAACATTAGAGAAATCGTGGACCACATAAATTAAGGACAATTTTTAAAGGTTTAAAGAAAACAACAGGAATGATGTCCTTCCTCTCTCCCGTTAGAAGGCAAAGTCTATTAATCTTTCCCATCTTCTATTTCGGGCCTGGCTTATGCTACCCTTTAAAAGTAGTACTCGAACTGTGGTCACTATTTACAATCATATAGCAATGCATTTAAATAGTTACCGCCCTGTATATGACTAATATTAACTAGACAAGTGTAGAATGTTTCATCTTCAGTCTGCTTTAGACCAATATCAGTCTGACTGAGTTTCCATAAGATGTTTAAAATCAATTATTGTGATACTAGGCAAAATCATGTAGTTAAAAGTTATGACCATTTAAAATGTGAATCAATTATTTCCATTCTTCTGTTTATTATTTAATAAACTCCAAATAGGAATATCTCTTCCATATGTGAACAGTCACCCATAAAAGTCATCCATACATTGGCAGAGGAGGGAAAAAAAAGGAACTATGGAGCAAGATGATAATAGAAAAATTAAGAGGAGAGGAGAAAGAAAAATGGAGAAGGGTAAGAAAAGGAGAAATTTTATTCTGAGAGAAAAAAATAGATTGACTGAAAAACATATGTTCAACATCAGTTAAGCAGATTAAAGCTGGACTTTGGATGTAAGTTATACTCATTGATTTAACAAATATTAGTTTACCATCTGATATGTATTTGGTATTGTGCTAAGTTTATAGCAATGAAGAAAGTGGATGTGAAAAATGGCGTGAAGCCAAGTGAAGGAAGTAAAATTTAACCCACAAATACTATATAAATATATATTATAATTACTGCTATGATGGGACTTCAGCTGGGAGATATTCCTGAGATTAAATGGTCAGATAAGACAACTCCAAAGAGTGACTAAATTGAGACTAGAAAGATGAATAGGCTCTACTTGAGTGTAGTGTAGTACAAGGGAAGCTATGTAGGTGTAGTTTACAGGCATATGGGTAGGTTTTCCTTTGAAAATGTTAGTAACAGAGTCATTTCATGAATCCTAAAAAACTGACTCCATGATAATTTAGATGCATTGCTATAAAGGGGACTTGATTTTAGAGGAACCTGAAGCACAGTGCAAAACCAAAGGCTACTTTCAAGAAAACAAAACAAAACAAAACAAACAAAACAAAAAATCCTTTAATTCCTTGGATGTCAGAATAAAATGTTGGTTATGTATTTCTGAAAAAAAATTCCCAGCTTTCACCTTGTTACAAAGTGGAGGGAAAAGGAAGGAAGGGCTACAAAAGGCAACTCAGTGGTGGTGTGTGAGGAGCTGGGGTGAGAAGAAACTCATGGAACCCGGTTCCTCACGATCCACTGCAGGAGAGGTTGGAAGAGGTAGTCTTCCTGTTATCATAATGCAGCCATGCACTTTATGAAGCCTAACTGTGACATGTCTACACGACACACACAAAGTAAGGCCTATCTGTGGCATGTCTATATTACACACACAACAAAGGGAGAACAATAACCTTTGCAGGGATTCAACTACCTAATATGTAATTCTGCAAGAATGTGGGCCTTGAAAAGATGAACAGGCAATATTAAATGTCACTGATTCCAGAGAAGTGGATTGTCCATGTTCCTGGGGCCTTGAATGCTATTTCAGTGATCAACAGATAAGTTCTGTAAGCCAGAGGATGGTGTCACTGAGAGAGAACAGCTTCTGGTGATAAAATAGAGTAAACAGATGGCTTTATCCCTCTAGCAAAGATCAGCAATGAGATGAGAAGGAACCAAGGGGTGTCAGAAAGAAAATTTTATTTGTTAGGATCACTTTCTAGTAGAAGTGAAATAAATGGCAATTTATCAAACTTTGATCTTGCTCTCCGTGGAATAGACAATCAGCTATTTTCAGAAACTGAGGAGACTATTATCTGAGGAAAGAACTTGACTATAAAGCATGAGAATGGCACAGCCCAGGACCTAAAGGTCAGGAGAAGAGGTGTGTTGGGGGTTGGGAGGGTAAGGAAATCATGGTTGCCGTTTTGTATAGCAGCTTACCAAGTTTCGGTGGGGGAGAATTAGAAATAGAATTTGGGAGAAGCTTATTGATTATTCATTGGTTAAATCACTAATTTTCACCTGAGGAAAAGGAAGGTTTGAGGAGGTACCATGAAAAGCTTTCAGTTTGATTTTTAAAACCAGACAGAGAGATGCACAGAACATAAGTTGCAAAAAGAGCCAATGACAAGGCGTAGAGGTGAAAACGATGGTTTAAAGCTTTTCTTTTAGATGTTGGAAGATGATTTGTAAGATTATTTATTTGCAAAACTGATCGTTATTTTAGTTAAAGAACCAAACGTCATAATATGAGAGCCCTTGGGGAACACTTTTTGCTAACATCTTATTTAAATATTTTTAATTGCACAGAAAAAAACAATAACAATATACTAAATACCCAAATATTCAATTCCTAGGCTTAACAATTGCTATTATTTTGCCATATAATTGATATTTGATGATGCATTTTAGTCAATTAAAGATATCATATTTAACCCAAAATAATCAAATTTTGAATGCCAACAAAGTATATTTTTGTACATAGCCTCAATATCATATCACATCTAACACAAATAGCAATAATTTTGTTATCTGTAATAACATTTACTATAAGGGCTATATTAGTTTCCTGGTGCTGCTATAACAAATTACCACATACTGGGTTGTTTAAAACAATAGTTTTGGAGGCTGAAGTCAACAGTCAAGGTATGGCAATGATGTGCTCCCTCTCATGGCTCCAGAGGGTAATCCTTCCTTTTCCTCTTGCAATTTCTGGTAGCTCCCAGAATCCCTTGGCTTGTGGCAGTATACCTCCAATCTCAACCTCTGGTTTAAAATGTCCTTCTCTGCTATGTCTCTTTGTGTCTTCTCTTATAAAAATACCAGTCATTAAACTTAGGAACTGCCCTAAAACCAAGATGATCTCATCTCAAGATTCTTAACTACCTCTGCAAAGAACTTACATCCAAATAAAGTCATATTTATGGGTACAAGTTAGCACTTGCACATATCTTTTGTGGGGGCCACTAGTGAATCTACACATGGTCCATATTCAAATTTCCCCCAAATGTCCCTTAATATCCACTTTACAGCTGGTTTGCTGACATTCTTGTCAAATTCCTTATTTTATGAAACAAAATAAGTTATAATCTGAGAAACTCTGTCTCTGATCAATAAATCAAAATATGTAGAATCATTATTTAAGAAATATGTATTAAAACTAAGCACTTGCTACAGGCAAGGCTTACTGCTCTAGGTGCTGGTCATATAGTGGTGAACAAAATAGAGAGTCACTTGGAAGATCATTCCAGGGCTGGTAGCACTATCACAGAGTAACATGACCTCACAAGTGTTGCCTCAAGCTGAATAAGCTCAAGAACTGTGGCTTCCATGCAGGGATTTAAGATTGCCTATTCCATCGTACCTTCTGACTGATATAAGCCTGACAAGCTTTTCTCTCAGGTGTCTAAATTTTTGTCATGTGTTATTTCATTAGTTTCATGTTTACAGGCACTTTATAGACCAAAATGATAAATTATGAACTAGAACGTGAACAGGTTGTGAAGATATGCAGAAAAAAAGGAAACATTTTTAGTCCCAGAAAAATATATCCCCGTTATGTTTGTTTTTTTAAAAACACCAATCTTAGTTGCATTACCTAGTTCTGAGTTCTGTATCCTTCTGTCAGATTCCATTGTAATCTGTCAGTGAGTTGAACAGTTATTCTAAAAGGAAAGGCAGCAACCAAGGATGAGTCTATGCGTTTTTAAAAAGGAAGTCCTTAGAAGCATGATTTTTAATATTGCTCACCTGTTTCTAGGATGTGTTATGCAAATGACTGAGTAAAGAAATCTTGTAAAATGCTTGAGGATTCTTGGGTGAAGGGTCTAATTAAATGAGCATTACTATTTTTATTATTTTCTGGGCATGGAGTACAATAATTATAGCTGGATAATATGAATAGTTGTTCATTGAAACGGCTAACATGGCAGCCTAGTAGGGAGGTTGTGATCTTGAACTTGTAAGCCTAGTTGAGTCATTAAGCAGCAGAGAGCACAATCTAATTAAATTTGACATACTCACATGCGGAATCAGACCCACAGGTAGTACTACAGCATGGAATTTCAGGAAAGATTTTTCTTTTTTTTAAGAAAGTTCATTAGAAAGAGACTGAGGGGAAAAGTTTGAAACGAAAATTTATTAAATCAGCAAAGAAGCCACTTTAAAATATTTCCCTGGAGGAAGAATTAGAGCTGTGAAAGTATCAGCAATTTCCAAAGGGTTATACAATCTTCTATATAGTTTGTATGCATAAAGGATCAGACCTCAGGCAGCAACATTGTGGGACTGGAATCACCATGAACCTTAAGAAGACTCTCATGTAGTTAAATGCTGTCACTTTCAAACCTGTCATTAGGGAACTTGGCACTTTTTATCATTAAACAAATGTACTATAGTGTTAACATTAAATACCATCCTCAGAAGAATGACCTACAGTATCACCACTTTAATAAAAACTGTAAGTTTCACATTTTCATATTTCTTTCAAATCTCTATATGAATACTGTTGAGATACTAGCATGCAAATTATTTTATGGTCTGTTTTTCTACTTAAAATGATAGTCTAAATATTTTCAGTAGTTTTCTTATTCTTGCATATTTTAAATCTAAGTGGCTTCATATTATTTGAATGAATTGATAAGCCACAATTAAATTTATCTCCTAATTTTGGACATTTAGAATAGTTCTAATTTTTGATTACTCTAGCTACATTTGCAATTAATTTTTGACTGAGTAAAACAGTTCCTGGCATAATGTAAGTGTTCAATACATATTTGATAAGGAACTAAATACAATTATTTTTGTCTTAGGTAGTATTTCTGGAAATGTCATTCTGATTTTGGAATTTCTATGACTTATTCAAAGGGTCATATACTATTACCATGTCACCAAATTATATCTGTATTCTTTGGTCTCAACCTCTTAAGTATTTTTTATCTGTTAAACGCTTAAAAATGCATCTAGGCTAAAAGTTCCTTAATTTGCTTGATTGGCATTGTGCCAATTATACTACAGAATGCTTTACACCCTTTGTGCAGTTTATATATTTTGAAAAGAGGATTTTTAGCAAAAAAATCCACAGACATTTAAGTGATACTCAAAAATGAGGAGAAGATGAAAGGTGAGCAAAAAAGAGCAGCAGACTCAAAGAAGATGTTCATTTCCTTCAGAGAGCCCACTCCTGGCTTCTATAAAATGGTACATGTTGACTTTTCCTCTCTTCCTTTCCCATGCCCCAACCTATACTTTCTGTTCACAGAGCAAAACTCTCAAACATAGCTCTTATTTTACAGACTTCACACCCAGACCGAAAGTCCAACCAACAAAATTAGGATGGAAAATTACGAGTTTAAGCCTTTTTCCTACCTCACATTTAAATCGGCAGATATAAAAATGTGTTCATGTCCTGAAGGGGACATTTTTTAAAAGTTTAAAATGAGCACCAAGTAAATAGTTATTAAAAAACAATTTCATCCATGGCAAGCAACTGTCAACCCATAGGATGCAGCACTGTGGGCATTAAAAAAAAAAAGTATCTATTTTTTCTTTTGAAGTCGTAAGAGGGATAGCATCATAGGATATCTGAGCCAGAAGTCTTAGGAATCCCCTTCCTTTTACACATGAATAACAATGCCCATACAGTTAACATGGTTCTCAAGATCTCAATTTGTTTGTGTTGGAGGAGGATTAGAACCCAGATCAGTGGGCTTCTATAACCCCATCTTTAGGGATCTTACTCCCAGAAGGAGAAGCAGCCCCCAATATCAAGTGATGGAGTGGGAGTGGCTTCTCAGAACCAGCTCATAAGAGATGTTTCATAATTGTCTTTTGAATAAATCCCCATGTGACCAAAAAGTCTTTTGAGAGCAATAAACAGAAAAAGATCAGGACAATGTGTTTGCCACTCCTCACCTACACACACACACACACACACACACACACACACACACTTCTTTTTGGCATCATAGAATGTTGCACATAGAGGTTTTCAATCTGTTCTCTGTACAGTTAATTGTAAGTGTCCCTTCGCATCTCTCTAGGACAAGAGTGGGGATGGAAGTAGTGAGACACCAGGATCTTCACTGGTGCCTTAATCGGAACAGCTTTGCCAGAATATATTGCATGTATCAATGGTATGTGTAAGAATCTGTGTTCATGAAGGCTGTACCTTTCTCACACCAAACAGAGAGTCTTTTCTAGACTTTTCTGTCTAGAAAGACACACACGGGCATGTATGCAAACACATGTCTTTGGAAATCACTGATCTAGACAATCTATCTCACTTTACGGACAAATGAGTGGAAGCTCATACAGGTGGAATGGCTGAATGACTTCCCTACGTAGTTCAAAGTGGAGGTGGGAGAGTGGACAAGGCTGTAGCTTGGAATCCTGAGGTTCTTGGTTCACCACTTGCCTCCATTAGTTCATCACGTGTGTTAACTTGGGCAAGAGTTAACTTACAGAGTCTCGATTTTCTTGTATACAAAATGGGGTTAATTGCATTTTTATGAAGGCCAATTTTAAGATAAAATGAAGCAGTATATGTAAACAAGTAGTTTGTATATTTTAAATAAATGTTTCGGTTATATATATTGCTTCTTCTTTTCTTAGTCTCAGAACCAGACTGGAACCATGCTTCCTGAAACTGACTTAATGTTCTTTTGACTACAGAATGACTGCTTATTCTGGCCATGTCAACATTGTTCTCCTATCCACTGTGCTTGATTACAGCAGTAGATAAGTGGCCTCCAAATCCCTTATCTCATTCTTCCATTCCAGTTTGATCCTAAAACTCTTAAATGTATGATACTTGAGAATCCAAGATTGCTACATTGTACAACAGATCCTGACACCTGAAAGGAATAAGAAATTGGTATTTCAAACTATGTGCCATCTCTAATGCTTGGCAGCTCAAAATGTCCCTAAGTCCCAATAGTCACTTTCCCAATGACTGTTAAATTATCCTCTATTAAACCTTTTTCCTCTTATGGCTTCTTTTCTAACTTCAGCTCGTCCAACCACGTGCCACTCTTCCTTTGGTACTTTGTTCTTTTTAGAAGTATCTTGTGTGTGTGTGTCATATGCAAATGACAAGGCAACATGGCAAGATACTTCATTAAAATGAATGTAGTTATAGTTTCTCCATGTCCTCACCAACCCTTATCTTTTGTTTCTTTTTTTATAATAGTTATTTTGAGAAGTGTGAGGTGACATCTCGTGTGTGTGTGTGTGTGTGTGTGTGTGTGTGTGTTTTGAGATGGGGTCTCACTCTGTCACCCAGGCAGGAGTGCAGTGGCACAATCTCAGCTCACTGCAACCTCTGCCTCCTGGGTTCAAGTGATCTCCTGCCTCAGCCTCCCAAGTAGATCCAAATAGCTGGGACTACTGGCATGCGCCACCACATTGGCTAATTTTTGTGTTTTTAGTAGAGACAGGACTTCACCATTTTCCCCAGGCTGGTCTCAAACTCCTGACCTCAGGCGATCCACCCATTTTGGCCTCCCAAAGTGCTGGAATTATAGACATGAGCAACCATCCCCGGCTCATTGTGCTTTTGATTTGCATTTCTCTGGTAATTAAAGATTATATGTATATGTCATTTTTATGTCCTATTTGGAGAAATGTCTCTTCAGGTACCTAGCTCATTTTTAATATTAGGTTATTTTTCTGAGTTCTATTAGTTCCTTATATATTTTGGATATTATCCCCTTATCAGGTATATGGTTTACAAATATTTTCTTCCAATCCATAGGTTGCCTTTTTGCTTCATTGATTATTTCCTTTGCTGTGCAGAAAGTTTTTAGTTTGATGTAGTCCAACTACTTTACTTTTGTTTTTGTTGTCTGGATTCTTGGTAAGGCATTGATGGAAATGCAAAATGATGCAGCCACTATGAAAACCAGTATGGAGGTAATTCAAAAAATAAAAATGGAACTACCATATGATCCACAAATCGAATTATAAGTATGTATCCAAAATAAGTAAAATCAAGATCTCAAAGAGATATTAGTTAGTACTCCCGTGTTCACCGCAGCACTATTCACAATACCCAAGCTGTGGAAACAAACTAAATGTCCATTAATACATGAACAGATAAAGACAGTTTGGCATATGCACATACAATGGAATATTATTCAGCCTTTAAAAAGGAGATTCCACAATATGGTACAACATAGATGGGCCTTGATGATATTATGCTAAGGGAAATAAGCCAGTCACAGAGAGACAAATACTACATGATTCATTTATTTGAGGTATCTAAAATAATCAAATTCACAGAATCAAAGGGTGGTTGTTGCTAGGGATCAGAAGCAGGGGAAAATGGGGAATTACTAATCAATGTGTATAAAGTGTCAGTTAAGCAAGATTAATAAGCTTTAGAGATCTGTATTGTACTATATGATATTGTACTTATAGTAAGCAATAATATACACTTAAAATTTGATAAGAGAATGGATCTCATGTTAAGTGTTCTTACCACAATGAAGCAGAAAAAGTATATGGTTCTTTTGTACTAGGGTTCAAAAGCAGAGGCATACGTTGTTACCAATAGAAAATTTGAACCCACTCAGAATAAGTTGAAAAGCTGAGGACTGATTTCATGGCATTAAAAAGGAAAGCAGCCCAGCGCGGTGGTATGCAACTTCAGTCCTAGCTACTTGGGAGACTGCGGTGGGAGGATCAGGAGGATCACTTCAGCCTAGGAGTTTGAGGCTTCAGTGTGCTATGATCATGCCTGTGAATAGCCACTGAACTCCATCCAGGGCAATACGGCGACACTGTCAGCTCAAAAAATAAATAAATAAATAAATAAATAAATAAATAAATAAAAGGAAGCGGCAGCCCATTTAGTAGAGAAACACCTGGTAATGGGTTATCAGTGAGCTCCATACATTATTGTGGGCACAGAGAAGTCCTTAATGTTGTACACTGGGAAGTAAATTTGGCTAATCTGTATCAAAACTGTTGACAGGTTGTGGCAGGGGATAATGGAAATTCAGTGGTGGCAAGGAGTGGTTTAAGTTACACAGCAAATTTGTGAATATAGTAAACCCGGGGTTGCTGTACTTTCTAAAGCAGAATTCATCAGATAAAGCCTGTCACAATTTATTGCAAATCACAGGTAGCATACATAGGTAGTATGTTGATAATTGATCCGTTTTATTTCCTTCTGAGATTGATTACATCATTAGTTTGCATCTTCTTTCTCCTAAATCTAGTCTGTAAGTCTGATTTTCCAAATATTGAAGGCTCCCTACTCTTCTTGGAAAATTACAGCGTGGAAGGAAGACTCCCACTCCTTCTCTTTCTTCTCCCACCTGAACTCTTCAGAATTGTCTTTCATTCCTGAGTACCAAGACCACAGGATCCACAGCGCCCATATTTTCCAGCATCAACAGACTGCTGAGTAGCAAGTTCACATGCTGAAAACGTTTAAGGCTTGACATGTCTTCTACCAAGTTTTAGAATGTGGTTCTTTTCACCTGAACCACAGTGGGAATAAAAGCCTTCCTCAAATACTCGCTGGGTTATGGCCTGAGGTAGGAGCCCCTCAAGGGTTCTCATGGTCCCCTCTACACCTCCTACCTCAGCAGTTATGCATATGTAAGCAGTGTGCTACAGAGATAGGGAACAAAAGTGTCAGGATCAAAAATACATGATTTTAAACATTAACCTGTGCAAATTACTTAATTTTTCAAATTCTCAGTTTCTCAGTCATAGTTGAAGACACTAATATCTCCATAGAAACCATGTGTGAAATAAATAAGCAAATACTGTGTAAAATGTTTAGCACAGCAATTGGCACATGGGAACATTTTACAATAAGTGAAGAGAAAACTGCAATCCAATGTACTTCTTCTCGCAAGCCTGTAAAATGCCTCGAGGCAGAGACTATGTTTTAATATCTGTGCAGAACCTAGAAGACACTTGGTTAATTTGGAAGAAATGAATGCAAGAATGCGTGCCTTTGTAAACAAACCATAAAACTGGATCTCAGATAATTAAATAACTTGTTCAAAGTTAGTCATTGTTAGAAAAGCTAGAATTTGAGTCCAGATATATTTTAATTTATGTTGCCAGTCACTCCTCTACAACGTGAATGCTGTCTTCAGTTTCTTTAGTTTGTGGATGGTTAGCTTTTACATAAAGCATGATTCCTTAAGCTCTACAGGCTTGGTGATGAAAACAGCCATAAATCCTTGGGACTTGATATTAAAGCATTTTGGCTCAATTACCTGCATGAATTTATCTGTTTGGTGAAGGTGTGGGCTCATACCAAAACAGCCACCAGCAGTGAGAATTAATCTCCTGAGTCTTAATTAAAACAGCCTTTGGAGAATACAACTGCCTCAGAATGTGCCAGAAATCTCATTTGAAAGCTTCCTGATTGTGATATTTCCAATGTCATCTTGCAGATTCAAGAAACTTGGGTGTTTGGAATAAGCTTAGAATAAGAACAGCCTCACTTTAAGCGCTTATCTTAACCACCAAACCATCTGTTCTTCTTCCATCATGGTTCTGAACAGTACATAAGAACAAGCATTCCCCTTCCTGTCCCATTTTGCATCTGAGCACGATCTATTTCCAAAGTAGTTTATTTCTCTCCTTTCCCCATCAAGTAAAGCAGAAACTAGCTGTGAATATTTCAACAGAACTGCAAGAATTTCCACCCCTTTTTAATACTACCTCTCTAACACTTCTTCCTAAATCTCCTGTTTTAAACTCATAGTTATTTCAGTGAAGATGTTGATTTTTTTTCACTATTCACATCTAATTCATTACTATGCCTGCTAATTTTTTTCCTAAACAGTTTTTTGTGTCTCCCACTTCCTATTCACTTCATGGATTATATTATTACAATTTTTTTTTTCTCATTCTTTGCTTCTGGATCCTCCCATGCCCATACCATCATACAAGATATAAGAGTAAATGGTTTTAAATGCTAGTAGTACTTTCAGGAAAAAATAGGCTAATTTGATCAATTACAAGATGTACACTGCTCAGAACAAGGACGGTTAATGTCATTTTTCTTCTCTGTCCTTATCAGAGCATACCTAGGGTAGCATGTTCAATTCTGGCACATCAAGAACATCAACAGAGTGAAGAGGACCCATTACAGAGTGGTCCAGACAGCGATGGGCCTGGAAGTCATGGGAGATGAGGGACAAGTGAAAAACCTTGAGGAACTTCTTTGGAAAATAAAAGGTTAAAAGAAGACATGACTAGAATATAAACTAAGATTTAAAGGGATATCACGTAGTAAGAGGCTTAAACTTAGTTTCTGTCACTTTCATGAAATCATGAATCACACTGGAAACTATGGATAGGTGGATTTCAGATTCATCTAAGAACACTACTTAATGTTTAGAGCATATAAAAGAGAATGTGCACCTTTGTGATACAATGACTTTTCTGTTCAAGGAGCTGTTGCATGGTTACTTACTCCAAATTTGGTAAACAATATTAATGTGTAGGTAAGAGAAATAGACCACATGACCTTGGAATCCTTTACAATGATGAATAATTGTGTTTCTACAATCATCCAAGCATGTTATTCACTGCCAATTTCTTTGTGCCTCTGTTTTGCTTTAATCAACTCTCTTATCCCTGCCTACCATGGTGTATCCTGATTATTGTGCCATTGTACATCCATACCCAACTTTGGGCAATTCATCCCTATCATCTCCCTCAAAATCAACTCAAGGAGTCTTCTCTAATTAAATGCATCTCTCTGATTGCTTGGCAGCTAATTAAACTTTAGGGTAAGATTCTGCAACAAATATCTCAGAAAATCAGGCAGACAAAAACCAGTGGCTGAAATGCAATAGAAGTTCATTTCTCTCAAGTAAAGGTTCAGAAGCAGGCGGTCTTGATGAAGGTAGTTTTGCATTTTCAATAAGTGGCCTCCACCTCTGGGACCTAGGCAGCTGTTTTTTTCTCTCCTTCTTGCAGCAGTGGGAAAAAAAAAAAAAAAATGTACTGAGGCATTGAGTGCTCAATACTTTAAAGAGCAAAGTTGGAAGTGGCAGATATCACTTACACTCACATTGAATTAGCCAGAAATCGGTCTCATGTTTATACCCAACTGCAAAGAACGCAGGGAAATAGGGTCCTACCTGAGTGACTAAGGACCAGCTAAGACTTCATCACAGATGGAAGGGAGAATGAATATTGAAGAGCATATCACAGTTGGCCAGAGCACACTTCAGCAATTTATTCCTTTATTTGTTTCATTTCAATTTCCTTATTGTGATGGCACGTTTCATAAGCATTTTGAGAATAAGGACAATGTCCTCTCTTTTTGGTCCATCCATCCCCAATGTATCCAGTGTAGTGTTCTAGTATGTATGTATGTACATACTGAGTTCTTAATAATGTTTATTGAATTAATAGATAACCCAAAGTATCATTTTAAAGTCCAATTAGTATTTCCTGGAGAAGGTGCTGATTTTGTAAACTTCCAGTCCTTCTAAGACTTTTAAAAAATATTTATTCACAGTTCATTGAAATTTATTGTTCTCCTCTTCCCATTACTCTCTTTACCACTTAGAGATGACCCCGTCATACCTTCGCCCTGATGGCTCCTTCATATATTTTAAAGGACCCATTCTGGCTGGTTGCAGTGACTCACATCTGTAATTCCAGCACTTTGGGAGGCTGAGGCAGGCAGATCACTTGAGGTCAGGAATTCGAGACGAGCCTGGCCAACACAGTGAAACCCCATCTCTCCTAAAACTACAAAAATTAGCCATGTGTGGTGGTGGGCACCTGTATTCCCAGCTACTCGGGAGGCTGAGTCAGGAGAATTGCTTGAACCCTGGAGGTGGAGGTTGCAGTCAGCCAGGATTGCACCACTGCACTACACTCTAGCCTGGGTGACAGAGTGCGACTGTGTCTAAAAAAAAAAAAAAAAAAGGACCGATTTTTATTCTTTATTTGAGGGCTCATATTATAAACAGAAAACTCAGGGCCTTGTGCCACAGGATATAACCTGATTCCTGGCTTTTTAGCAGGGAAACATTTTCTCATAGAGAGGTCAGCAATGCACTTTCACTCTGGGCTGGAGAGTTATAGAGCATTTTGTAATATGATCAATTCTTTGAACAGGACCTGACCTACAGAGCTGAGCTTCATATACACATTAGCTGAAATAATGATACGCTTTTTAGAAAGCAAACAACTTTATTTTGAGTCATAATTTGCCATTAAATTCCATTAAAATTTAGCTGTGAATTTATATCTTGAAAATTTGTAGCCCCTGGTTAATAATGTTGACATTTGCTTTTTTCAGTGTGAGATGTGTATGCTTTTAAATATCCCATAAAATTTTTAAAAATCATTTTATTGTGATAAGAACACTTAACATGTGATATCTTTCAACAGATTTTTAGGTGTACAATACATTATCCTTTACTATAGGTACAGTACTGTACAGCAGATCTCTAGAGCTGATTCATCTTGCTCAACTGAAACTTCATGCCCATTAGTTAGTAACTCTTAATTTCTCCTTGCCACTAGCCCTTGGCATCCATCATTTCACTTTCAGATTCTTTAAGTTTGATTATTTTAGATACCTTATATAAGTGGAATCATGCATTACTTGTCCATCTGCCTGGCTTATTTCACTTAGCATAGCGTCCTCAAGATCCATCCATGTTGTACCATATTGCAGAATCTCCTCTTTCAAGGCTGAATAGTATTCCATTGTATATATACATACCACATTACTTTTATCCATTTATCTATCAATGTATATTCAGTTTGTTTCCACATGCTGTCTATTTAGTTTGTTTCCACATGTTGGCTATTGAGTTTCATAATAAACATGAAAATGCAGGTATCACCTGAAGATCCTGATTTCAACTTGTATTAGTTCATTTTCATGCTGCTGATGAAGACACACCCAAGACTGGGCAATTTACAAAAGAAAGAGGTTTAGTGGACTTACAATTCCACAGGGCTAGGGAGGCCTAACAATCATGGCAGAAGGCTAGGAGGAGCAAGTCACATCTTACATGGATAGCAGCAGGCAAAGAAAGAGCTTGTGCTGGGGAACTCCTCTTTATAAAACCATCAGATCTCATAGACTTATTCACTATCACAAGACCAGCACAGGAAAGACTGCTCCCATGATTCAGTTACCTCCCGCTATGTTCCTCCTACAACATATGGGAATTCAATATGAGATTTGGGTGGGGACACAGCCAAACCATATCACAACTCAAAATGATAAAGCTGCTATGGAAAACAGTAGGGTATTTTCATAAAAAATTAAAAATGGAACTATCATATCATGCAGTTATCCCACCTCTGGGTATTTATTTATAAATATTATAAGAGCAAAATTGGTCATGGACAGTGAAACTTCAGGATCTTTGAATATAGTTTTAAAAATACACACAGTACAAAGTGACCCATTGCAAAATCTTATGTTACTGGAACTTCTTACTTACTGATGAGACTTAAAGTCTTTACATTTTTACTCAGATTACACCTTTACTGCAGTAAAATAGTATAACTTTGTACTTACAGAGACAAATAAATCAGATTCCCTGTTGTCTACTGTTCCCATCCCCCTTGCAGCATTCTTCCCAAGTAGTTGGGTGAGAGTGTAACCCTATGTACATACATAAAGTAACCCTATGTTATACTCTCACCCAACCGCTTGGGAAGAATGCCATAAGGAACTAGCACTTAAATAAACTTATAACTCCAAAACCAGTTTTGATGATTTTTATAAACTTTCTACATTAGATGGTCATTAAATGCTTAAATAAACATTTTTAGTATCTAATCAACTCAGAAGGGTGTCTTTGAAGATAATTTTACTTCTGTAGTTTTTTTTTTGAATTTTTATTTTGTCTCTAAACAAAAATCGTTAAATTAAATCTCAGCCTTAACAGGGTAAATGGTAAAAATGAAATTGCAAAGTGAATATTCTCACAAGAATGTCAATCTTCATAGACTAATTTCTCAATTACTTCCTTCTCTATTCTGTTTAAAATTGGCTTTTCCACTTAATCTGATCTTTATCAGGAAACATTATGATATTGCCATAAATGAAAAACAAAACAAATTTCGCATCTTTAAATTTGTTCAGGGAGTAATTTATTACTCCTGAATCACTTGGCACCTAGAACTGAACTTTGTGCATCTTTCCAATTGGATGATCATAAGCATTCTCTCAATCCCAACTCCATTTATTTGATATCACACCACACATGGTTCATTATTCTCCAGAAGTACTAGGCTGTGAATTGCCTCAGGGCTGCTCAGCGAACTGTGTCAAGCAATAAATTTCTGTGTCACTGGATTGGGTAAAAGCCTCCTTCTTTAGCACTCTTTTCATAGTCTTTATCACAAGAAGAACCCAATAGTAACCCGACCTCTCTCTTCTGTTACATGTATGGGAGCACAGTCAGAATACTGACACAAGCTTTAACCCATGGAACCAGCGTCTCCTGCTATCATCTATCTGCTGGCCCTCCGTCACATTTTGTTTTTATCTGAACCTAAGGGCTAGAAGATGGCATAGTCCTCATTAGATCAGAAGTGATATAGGCTTCTTCCTTTGTGATGATAAGGTCTAACCCAAAATTACTTTTCATTGTTTTTGCCACAGGGACTAGTTCTTTTAAGTTCAGGGCCCAAATATGGAATGTCTAATAAGAGCTCAATCACATACATGTAAAATCAGCATATTGCTGCCTATTAATATATTTAAGCTGTAGGTAATGGATCTGCCCACCTTATCCTCTTTTTGGTTTCTCAGTATTCACTTTGGACCCCCTAAAATTTCTTGCCTTTCCCATATTTCTGTATTTACAGAGTGCAAACCCAATTAGCTTAATAGAGTCTTGGTTATTGCTTTATTATTTATTACTTTTTTAAAATTAAATAATAATTGTTTATATTAATGGTGTACAACATGATGCTTTGAAACATGTATACATTTTTGAATGGCTCAATTATACTAATTAACATATGCATTACCTCACACATTTATCATATATTTGTGGAGAGAACACTTAAGATCTACTCTCTTAGCAATTCTCAAGAATACAATACATTGTTATGAACTATAGTCATCATATTATAAAATAGGTATCTTAGATTTATTCTTGCTGTCTAAATGCAATTTTGTATCCTTTGACCAACATCTTGCCAATCCTTCCCCTTCCTCCCATCCCTGGTAACCATCATTCTTCCTTCTGCTTCTATGAGTTTAGCATTTTTTAGATTTTACATATAAGTGAGATCATGTGTTATTTGTCTTTCTGTGACTGACTGATTTTATTTAACAGAATGTCCTCCAGGTTCATCCATGTTACTGTTAATGTCAAGACTTGTTTTTGTTGTTGTTGTTGTTTTTAAGGTTGAGTAGTATTCCATTGTGTGTATGTACTATATTTTCTTTATCCATTCATCTGTTGATAGACCTATAGGTAGAATCTATATCTTATCTATTTTGAACAGAGGTGCAATGAACATAGAAACTAGATATCTCTTTGACATACTGACTTCATTTCCTTTGTAGTTACCACTTTTTTATTATCTGTCTCTGACTTTTCATTGTTATTTACTATTAGAAGGTTGCTCTACTTCTGCTCTATATTGCTGTATTTGTGTTTCCATATCATCATCCTTGTATTAGTATTCTCTAAAGGGACACAACTAATAGGATATATGTATAAATGAAGGGGAGTTTATTAGGAGAATTGACTCACACAATCACAAAGTGAAGTCCCACAATAAGCTGTCTGCAAGCTGAAGAGCCAGGAAGCCCATCCGAGTCCCCAAACCTCAAAAGTAGGGAAGCTGACGATGCAGCCCTCAGTCTGTGGCCAAAGGCCTGAGAGCTCCTGGCAAATCACTGGTGTACGTTCAAGAGTCCAAAAGCTGAAGAACTTGGAGTCTGATGTTCAAGGCAGGAAGCATTCAGCACAGGAGAAAGATGGAGGCCGAAAGACTCAGCAAGCCTGCTCTGCCATCTTCTCCTGGCTGCTTTATTCAAGCCATGCTGGCAGCTGATTAGATGGTGCCCACCCAGAGTGAGGATGGATCTGCCACTCCAAACTCACTAATTCAAATGTTAAACTCCTTTGGCAACACCCTCACAGACACACCCAGGAACAATACTTGCATCCTTCAATCCAATCACGTTGACACTCAATATTAACCATCAAAATCATCATAATCATCATCATTACCATCATCAACAGCATCACAAATGAAACATGAGACACCAATGCCAAAGGAACATTATTTATTTGTAAACAGTTTCCTATTGAATGAACAATTTTAAAAATACAAAATCCCAGTCGGACTTGGTGACTCCCGCCTGTAATCCCAGCACTTTGGGAGGCCGAGGCGGATGGATCATGAGGTCAAGAGATGGAGACCATCTTGGCTAACACGGTGAAACCCCGTCTCTACTAAATATACAAAAAAAAATTAGCTGGGCACAGTGGTGGGCGCCTGTAGTCCCAGCTACTAGGGAGGCTGAGACAGGAGAATGGCGTGAACCCAAGAGGTGGAGCTTGCACTGAACCAAGATCTCGCCACTGCACTCAAGCTTGGGCGACAGAGCGAGACACCGTCTCAAAAAAATAAAAAATAAAAAATAAAAAAATAAATCCCAAAATGTGTTTGTTCAATCTGAGACCCTAGACTAAAGATGAAATACCAGCCACATCGTTGATCACTGTTTGCTTTTGGGCTCCACCTTAATTCATCTTAGTTCTCTGACATCAAAGCCCCTCTTATTCTTCCCACATACAAACATACACATACTGAAACCACAGTGTACACAAGACACATCAGTTTGAACCTTACTGGCTTCCATAATCCAGCATATTCAAAAAGATTGGAAAACTATATGCATAGGAACAAACTAAATTATTTCAAAAGCTCACAAACTTCTAAAAATATAGAAATTTGAGAAAATGTATATATAAAAAATTGAGAAAAGACATTTAATCAAATTGTATATGTATTCATGGTAAAAACATTTTGTATATTAGAACTGAAGGGAACTTCTTGACCTCATAAAGGAAATCTACTGAAGAGAACATAATGAAATACATAATGGTGAAATTAAATATTGCCTTGGATATCAGGAATAAGACAAACGTGCTCGATATGACAACATGCTGCTGAAAGCTTCATAGCCAGTGCAGCAAGACAGGAAAGGAAAATAAAAGACATGAAGATTGGAAAGCAAGAAATAAAGCTCTTATTATTTGTAGAAAACATGATTCTCTAAAACTAGAGGATTTAAACACTCTTAGAACCTCTAAAATAGTTTTAAAAAGTAGTTAGACACAAAATCAATACACAAAAATCAATCGTGTTTGTATACTTCAGCAGCAAAGAACACAATTCTATGTGTCTTTTCCTCTGTAACTTTAGTGGTGCTTACCCATAATGATTAGGGGCTTGAATACTTAATTTGCAGAGGTGGGAACTTCCAGACCAAAAGGCAAGGAGGCAGCATACTAGGGCAGTTTATTGCATAGTAGGAAAGGCTCCCTGGAGCAGGAGTTACTGGAATTAGTGTTGAATATATTTAGGAATGAGCCCAAAAAAGGGTATTTGGGTGTGGTGACTCACACTTGTAATCCCAGCGTTTGGGGAGGCTGAGTTGGGAGTATCACTTGAGCCCCGAAGTTCTAGACCAGTCTGGACAACAAAGTGGGACTCCTTCAGCTGTGTGTAGTGGCTCACATCTGCAGTCCTAGCTGCTTGGGAGGCTGAGATGGAACAATAATTTGAACCTGGGAGGTAGAGGCTGCAGTGAGCTATGATCACACCACTGTATACCAGCCTGGGTGATGGAGCCAAACCCTGTCTCAAAAAAAAGAGAAGGGAACAAAGTGTGTGGGCTGGGCACAGTGACTCACACTTGTAATCCCAGCACTTTGGGAGGCTGAGGTGGGCAGATCACTCAAGGTCAGAAGTTAAAGATCAGCCTGGCCAACATGGTGAAACCCCGTCTCCACTAAAAATACAAAAATTAGCCAGTTGTGGTGGCATTTGCCTGTATTCTCAACTACTCAGGAGGCTGAGGCACGAGAATCCACACACTTGAACCTGGAAGGTGGAGGTTGCAGTGAGCTGATACTGCACCACAGCACTTCAGCCTGGGCAACAGAGCAAGACTCTGCCTAAAGAAAAGAAAAGAAAAGAAAAGAAAGGAGAGGAGAGGAGAGGAGAGGAGAGGAAAGGAAAGGAGGGGAAAGGAAAGGAGGGGAGAGGAGAGGAGAGGAGTGTGGACGGGTGGGAAAAGGGTAGTCACGACTGAAGTAGGCAAACCTGGAATCATAAGGGTCAGAGAATAAATCAGAGACCACAGGGGAAGAGGGAATTTATTAACTTGTCAAGAAACACCACTAAGTATACTTGGCTGAGGAGGAAACATTAGGGTTTTCTGAGTAATAGAATGAAAAACACTAGCGGTGTTTGTGCCAGTTAAATATGAAAGCTAGCACCCTTGAGAGGGCTGAATGAATCTATTGATCTCTCCACAGCTGATTAAAATAACTTCCACTTTTCATTGGTCAGGAAAGAGTCTTCAGTTAGGTCCAGTCATGGTGTTACTATTGAGGGGAAAAGAGTCACTCAAAGTCCATGGTACTTGAATAGCTTCAGTAGGTTATATGAGTGGCTATGAAACACAGCATTCAGTTTCTATGTCTCCTGGACAGGAGCCTTAGTAAGTAGATCATTCTCCTTTTACAGAATTAATGCAGGGTGTCTGGATCTGGATTTGAGGCTATTTTAAGGGGTCCATTAACCTGTAGGCAGCAAGGAGTCCAAAATACTCTGAGAGAGAATGGCACAGACAGAATTCTGCTGTGGCAACTGGGGCACTCTGCCAGTCATGCACAGGAGGCTCCTGATGGGAGTGGACTATCCATGACTCTTCCAAAGAGATACCAATTTAATTTTTTAAAAAGACACTAAAGGCACAGGGGTGACTAGGACACTGCCCCTGACTTCCCAAGCAGTGTTAACATTTTGGATGTTTGGATGAGCTTGGTGTAAAGGGGAAAGGCTGTGTTTAAATCTGTACTGGCTGATGCTGCCTGAGCTTTACCAGGGCCTGAAGTAGGCCCTGCTAGGAATGGCAATTAACAGTCTGGGCACATGGGCACATGCTAGGAGCCAATGCATGCAAATGAAAAACAAACAAACCTGAAGGTGGGATGGGGAGAAGGAGGTACAGCGGGGAGGGACTGGAGCGGATGAAACAGCTAACCCACCCATCCGATGAATTCTTCTCTGCTCTCATTTCCAAACTGCACAGGGTTGGCTAAGCGTGCTCCTCACTTGTTAATCTCCTTTTTGCATCCCTGTTTTTGTGGCTGTCAGAGCTCCATATTATGCAAATTGGGCTTAAGCAATTAAGGCAATAATGTTTCCCTTGAAGAGTTTGACAAGGTGGTGGGAGCTTGGGATGAGTTTTGCAGACAGGAGCTTGGATGCTTATTTACCTACAAATAGAAGAGAACAAGAAAGGGGAAAACACTGCAGCATCAAGCTTACCTGAGCTGGGCTGCTACTTTCTCTTGCTTTTTGTTTGGTTGCTTCATAGGAGAACAAAGGGTCACTCCATGGCATTAGTGGGTGGCAAAATTAGAACAAATGAACACTTTTCACAAGATGTAGCTTTAACCTGTTGAAGTCACAGCTGCAGAGGTCACTGAACCGAACTCGCTGACAGGGTTTTAAAGGGAACTGGGGGATTTTGTGACAAATGATACTTGAAGCCACTGGGGGCTATGTGTCTCCTGTTTGGGGTCATGAGCTGATTGTCTCTAAGCTAGAGAGAAGCAAGTCCAGCAAGCTAGAGTTTCTCTTTGATAAACTGAATTGCACAGTAGATGAGAATGTCACAGTTACCTGACTCTGAAAAATCCACTGTTATTAGGAAAACAGATAGGATGTATCAGACTCTTAATTGGGAATGGCACATTCCACATTTCTATACTTAGGGAACAATATCCAGATGATACCATCCTCAACCTGAGCATGTGGCTGGACAGCCACCTCTTATAGCTTGCCAGTTATTATTCCTCCTCTCCCAGTAGTGTGGCTGAAGCTTCCTGAAATCTCAGAGTAACCATAGAAAATGGTGCCCTCTCTTCTGCTAGCATTTAGTATGAACTGTTCAACCTCTTATTAGTTGATCAACAAGTTGTTAGGAAATTCCTGCTGTACATGTAGCTCTGTGTGTGTGTGTGTGTGTGTAAAGTTAGACTGAAAAACAGTAAAACTATAAGGTACCTTTCTCCCCATTTTTTGGATAATTCTATTACCATAGCCTTCATTCCAAGCTCCTTCTACATTCCTTTCCAGTTTCCCTCACCTGCAAATATTTATCATTTTTCAAGCATTTTTAAGCTTCTCTCTTCCTAAAATACAAGATCTGCCACCCAATATTAACATCTATATATTCACCTTTCCTTCATTTTCTAAATTTATCCATGTATAGTCAATGGTTGCCACAACCACCTTCTCCCTTTCATAAACTCATCAAAGAACCAAATTCTGACATCTCTCCCCTGAAATTTTTTTATAAATCCTACAATTAAATATTATTTGCTTAATCTAATAATAGAGTCCTTCTAATCTCACTCTACTTGACTGCTTTCTAACATTTCATACTGTTCATCTTCTGGAAATTCTGTCTTGTCTTCATTCTACTTCTAGCCTACACATTTGCCTGATAATGCCTGTCTCGCTCATTTATTTGCTCACTCATTTATTTATCCTAGCAGACTAGGTGCTAAGACTAGTGCTTAGACTTCTACTCTGTGCTAAGAACTGAGATATGTTCTGGGATCACAAAATTGATTAAGACACAGTCCCACTCTTAGACACTTTACTTCAGTGGGGATAAAATAAAAGCAAATGAACTAACATAATATTGTGGTCAAGTATAATACTAGTGTAAAAGAGGTAAGATTGAAGGCAGAAAGAAAGAACACCTAACTGTTGGGATTTCATATCAGGAAAGACATCCTGGAAGAAGTGTTAACTGAACTGAGTTTCAAAGTTTTAAGAAATAGTTAACCATGTATTTCTTAACAATAGGTGTTGACTAAGCTTTCCTATTCCGTCTTCTTCCCACCCAGCTCCAAACTTCCTTATAAATTTTTCCTTAAAAAAAAATTGATGATTCACAAGCAAATATCTCAACCCTAATTTTTCTACTGAGTTCTGATTTTCTATTTTTATTTATTTTATTTCATTTTATTTTTGAGACAAGGTCTTGCTCTGTCACACAGGCTATAGTGCAGTGACACGATCATGGCTCACTGCAGCCTGGACCTCCCAGGCTCAAGTGATTCTCCTGCCATAGCCTCCTGAGTAGGTGCAACGACAGGCATGCACCATCATGCCCAGCTAAGCTAATTTAAAATATATATAAATATATATATATATTTGTGGAGATGGGGTCTTCCTGTGTTGCCCAGGCTGGTCGTGAACTTCGGAGCTCAAGTGACCCTCCTGCCTCAGACTCCCAAAGTGCTGGGATTCCAGGCATGAGACACTGTGCCCAGTCCAGTTCTCATTTTCTTTTCTTTTTCTTTTCTTTTCTTTTCTTTTCTTTTCTTTTCTTTTCTTTTCTTTTCTTTTTTTTTTTTTTCTTGAGACAGAGTTTCGCTCTGTCGCCCAGGTTGGAGTGCAGTGGCGCGATCTCGGCTCACCGCAAACTCCGCCTCCCGGGTTCTCGCCATTCTCCTGCCTCAGCTTCCCGAGTATCTGGGACTACAGGTGCCCGCCACCGCAGTCGGCTAATTTTTTATATTTTTTTAGTAGAGACGGGGTTTCACCGTGTTAGCCAGGATGGTCTCAATCTCCTGACCTCATGACCCGCCCGCCTGGGCCTCCCACAGTGCTGGGATTACAGGCGTGAGCCACCACGCCCGGCCGAGTTCTGATTTGCTAATAGAAATTTCCTTCTCTAAATAGCAAAACTAAACATCACTCCCACCCAGAAATCTTTTTTGTTGGAGTACTAAATCTCAGTTCATAATAAACTCTTTCATCATTCACTAACACTTGAAACTGTGGAGGCATTTTGAGTTTCTCATTCTTCTCCCTTAACTTACATAACACATTAGTCACCGACTACTGGAGATTCTATCTCCGAAAGGAACATCAAATCTATTTTCTCCTTTTTATCCCTGTAAACTGTGGTCTTCACCATTTCTCACTATGAACAGTAGCAACTTCCCATCTGATTTCTTACAGAAATGCTCACAAAAGAAAGTTCATGCATTTTTAGCATATCATTCTGCCCTTATCTTTTCAACCTCATCTTTCTTCATTTTTTTATTCCAACTTTGCACATCATTCACAACGAATGGCTCTTGCTTACCTGAATAAGATATGTCTATATCTCCATGCCATTTCTCATTGTGTAGTAACCTGCCTGCCTTTCTTTGACTGGTGAAATTGGATTTATCCTTTATGTTCCAGCTTAAATGTCATATATATTTATATCTATATATCAGTATCTATATAAACAATACTATACATCCTATTATAATAAAGTTGTCCATAAATGTATTTGCCCACTACTGAACTGTATATCATTGGAAACAAGGATTGGATCTCGTACTAGTGCTCAGTAGATGCCCAGAAAACACATCTGTAAAATAAAAATTTGGATCCCTGACTGTCAGTTTCCCAGTGTTCTTCTGCAGAACCAGAGATTCTCATTATTAAGAATAATTTGAAATAGATGACTTGATACTGAAATAGAAAAATTAAGATTATAATGGCAAGAAAATAGAGCAATTCAAAATGACTGAGTTAGAAAATGTGCTGCCCTACCTAGAAAGTGAAATAAGGAAGACATTGAAGAGTTGGCACACTGCTTAAAGCAATTTTTAACTTAATATGCTGAGTCTGTAGAGTTGTAACTTATCCAATCTAGCTGAGTAAGGTGAGTTTGTATACTTCAAACTAGTTTGTAAACCATGATTGCCTGCACTATAGTTTTAAAAAAAGATGATGTTGTCTGCATCTTGAAGCAGCTGGCTCCATCTGAGTTTTGGAGGTGAGACATTTGGAAGGAGAAGTGGCAAGGACAAAGTTATACGTTTCAGGCCTATAGTCTGCACTCGTGCAGTTCTTCTTTCTCTCTCCTAAACTTATCCTGGAAAGAGAGGACAGAGGTTACAACAGGGAGTGGGTGACAGAACCTAGACAAAGTGTGTGTGTGTGTGTGTGTGTGTGTGTGTGTGTGAGTGAGAGTGGCAGTTACTTTTGTTTTAGGCCTCGCGAGGGGACCCCCATTTTATCAGAGACTGCTGATACAAAGTACTTGTTATTTGGAAGCGAATCATTGAATGGCTTCTAATCTGCCCTTTCATTTAATGGACCTTTTGGGAGGTACAGTTTGGGCTCAAGATGAAGGGAATAACGAATGAGAGACATAGCAATGAAAAACCCAGTCACTGGATGCTCTCAGGAGTTATTCTGCAGAAGCAGGCATACAGGAGTGGAAACCAAAGAAGGATGTGAGATCCTGAATGAAGGAGTGCCTGGCGGGAGGGTAATCCAAAGGAAAAGGACCCGGAAAGTATGATGAATGAAATACTGGGGAGCAAAGTGAGACTGATACACTTCAGCACTTTAAAATTTTACCCATAACAGGAACTAGCTTTATATTTTGACTGCACATGATAAGGCAGGTTTCTAGGAGGAAATAATTTCTGCTACTTTTTAAAATCTAAATTATTTCTCTGACCTCTTGTTCCCTACAGTTTTCATATAAAATTGAAGTTTTATCCTGGCAATGAATAGCTCAAATAAAAATCCCTGGATAATGAACAGTATAGCTTAGATAGTATATTGGGGAGAAATAAAATCAATACTATTACTAATTATGATCTACTTGAGATAGGATTCTCAAATGTTTCCATCTGACCACTGGTAAATTCACGTGACATGAGTGAGTTTAGTAGAATTCTCATTATTTGTGTCAAAAATATATATTGATAGTTGGACATTGTATTAGGTTCTGTGAATAAAAAGATGAATAAAATAATTAATATTATCATCCAATATTTATAGAAGACTTAATAGAGCCAGGAATTATTCTAGTTGCTATAATGAAATGAAGCCTAACATCACTCTAACTAAGGATTAAAATCTGTCCCCTTGAGTACTTACTAGTAATCTTAGTCAAAATTATATCAGAATTTAGCTAAAGACCTCCGCAGACAAACATTTAGCTGAATATTCCTGATAGTCCTTGGATGATCAATGAGAAGATGAGGTGAAGGGCACTGATCCTTATGGCTCAGTCTCTATGCAAAAACAAGTGTTTAAATTTCTGAAATGTGGACTTTGCACTAACTATCAAACAATTACTAGTTCAATCATTTCTAGTGACCAATAGTATTCTATTTTCATTTTTAGGGCAGTGAATCTCAATACTTAATACATATAAACATCACTAAGTATGCTTATTTTAAAAATAGATTCTTGGATCCAACACACCAAAGATTCTAATTTAGTCAATCTAGGGTAGGGACTAGGAACAATCTAATATTGTTAGTAAGAACCTGGGTGATTCCAACACACTCGATCTATGAACAAATCTTTGCAAAACACTGCTTTATGAAGAGACTTTTCCTTTAAATGATTTTTTCATTTTTTTTCTAAAAGCCTTTTCTCCTAGAACATTTTTTAAAATATATTCATTTACATTTGGGCTTCCATCTTTACCAAAACTGACTAAGTATGTGCTATTTCAACTTTCTTTCTGTCAATTTATTTTGCTTCTTGTTCATAGTTTAGACAATATTAGTTGTGGTACATTACAAACTGATGCTGGTTTATTGTCATACCAATTTAGGAGAAATTTAGCAGAATGTTTAGGTGAGACAGTTGAATTGTATATGTTGGCTGTTTAATTATATTTGTGGTATGTTGATTAATACTAATATGAGAAAAGTTATTTAATCAGAAATATTAAAATTGCTTTTAATAATAGAAAGCCTGAAAAAAGATGGTTGCATTGGTGAAGACACACTCAGAAAACAGGAGACAGAAATCACTCAGTTTTAAAATACAGAACATTCAATTCAAATAATTTGTAACACAGAAGTGATGAAATTTTGAAAAGCCAATTAGAGGGCACTGAGTAACCCAGTGATTAGAATCAACGGAAGAGACAAAGGAGGGGAATTGGGGTTACTGGAGCGAAGGGATTGACCTCTAGAGGAAACATAGCCATTGCCAAAGATTATGACCAAGGCAGAGGAAAAGGGAGATAAATACACTGCCTACTCCCTGCCCTCATACTCTAGTTTTCTGTTAGCTCATGTCTCTGAATGAACCCAGTTGGCAGGGGATCCTGGGAAATACAACCTGTACCAGTCTGCTGCACAGTGATTCAGAAAACAAGGGAAAGAATGAAGAATAACTCTTAGAATAATAGGTCAAGGACCAGCAAGGAAGTGTATATTCTCTCAAATCTACTTTAATGATTTCCCCAAATCTACTTTAATTGTTTTTTCAAATCTACTTTAATGTCAAGACCTATGATTGTCTCTGATAATCTTTATAAACCCCTTTTTGTATCATACCAGACCTGAATATTGAACAATCATTTAGCTGAGCATTAGGCAGGAATTGGGAAGGATAGGAGGCGTAGTGGGCTATTTAAGAATCCCCCAGCCGGGCATGGTGGCTCACGCCTGTAATCCCAACACTTAGGGAGGCCGAGGCGGGCAGATCACGAGGTCAGGAGATCGAGACCATCTTGGCTAACACGGTGAAACCCCGTCTCTACTAAAAAATACAAAAAAATCAGCCGGGCGTGATAGCAGGCACCTGTAGTCCCAGCTACTCGGGAGGCTGAGGCAGGAGAACGGTGTGAACCCGGGAGGCGGAGCTTGCAGTGAGCCGAGATCGCGCCGCCACTGCACTCCAGCCTGGGCGACAGAGCGAGAGTCTGTCTCAAACAAACAAACAAACAAACAAACAAAAAACAATTCCCCATATCAGTACTGCTGTTTGGTTCTTTGGGATCCACAGGAGAAATTGAAAAGGATGATGGCTTTTTTCGGTTTGTATCTTCCACTGCCTATATTGCTCCTGGACCCTTCTCTGCATTTCTCTCTGAGGTCTCCCATGGGAGCCATGAGTGTTTGTCCATCTTCAGCTTCCTACATCCTAGTTTACATGGAAAAATCTGGCATGCATCTTCTCATGGCCATCACCCCTTACCTCTCACCTTTGCCATCTCCTCCTAATGTGATGTGCTTTTAACCCTGATTTCTCCCCTGTAGGAGTCAGATTGTGTTAACTGGTAAGCTTTAGAATGGTCAGTTCCAATTGCACCTTGACTACAACTGGCTTTTTGTTTTCTGTCTGAAACTCATCATGACTTAGCTAACACTGTGCACAACTGAAGAAGTGGATGTGTGACTGAACTAGGGTCAGCAAAGGGATGATGACTGTAGAGCTGGTGATAATGTGGTGTTTCATTCATAAAAAGCACTGCACTTATTCTTTTGTTGCTTTAGCTAGTGTTTTAATGTTTAACATTCATGGCATTGTAGTCTTCATTTCACTGTAATGTTTTATTTAGTTAGATGGTATGGGTGGAAGGGTGGGAAATACTAGACGTATTTTCTTACATTTTGGTGGCCAGGATTTCTGGTCCTCTCCAGCTTCTGTTTTTAATATGAATTTGAGCTTGTTTCAATACCAAAATGAAGCATGTGTTGCAAAACGAGATCAATCATTGTCTAGCACAGTGTCTGGCTTACTGCAAGCATGATTTTTGTTTGTTTGTTTGTAAATATACCATTTTTTTTTACAAGGCTCACCAAGTTTTTCAGATGGGGAGCATTTCATTTAACTTTGACAAATCATTAACTTTGACAAGACAAATGGTATCCTGCTTTTCAAAAGCAAATGCTTTTTTGAACTTCTCTACCAGGAATTAATGATTCCAAGGCTTGTCAGTCATGTCTATTATGACAAATAACTCCATAGATGGGAACTTTGAAGAAGAGCCTTCCTGAATGAGCTCAAGTCCTCCAGTTGCCCTAACTCCAGAGAAGAAGTTGGACAATCAGGCATTGATTTACCTTCTTTTTTATGAAAAAAGAGTACCTTACTGTCCCTGTTTAACCTTGAACAGATCAAATAATTGCAAGCATAGCACTCTCATTTTTAAAATGTAATTTGTAAAACCTTTAACTCATGATTTTAGGGAGGACATAGTAAGTTTATGTCTGTGAATGTGCTTTATAATAATAAAGCATTATAAAAGTAAAGAATAATAACATCACCCTCATCCTCATTTGTAATTGTACAGGAAACTATTCATCTACCATGGAGTTGTTCTATTACAGTGCAGTTGTTGGCAAAGCACTACAAAAGTTATCTAATTAAGTGGTGGTTGAAGCACCTCTGGTACCAATGCAATCCAATTACATTTACCAGGTAGAGGAAATTAGACTGGAAATTTAATATTTGTCATGAATGGCTCCCTGATCATTAGCCAGGCTTTCAGAGCTGAAAAGGTCCTTAGATATCATATATTCCAATAACCTAATTGCTTCTTAAGAAAAACCACTGGAAACATGGAGCAGCACAGCACTAACCATTAACAAGGTTGTAAAAGAAATGATTTGGAGTAAGGCAGAAGCATTGCCATTTTTCCATCTTTGCTGACTCATCACCTAATACTTTAATTGTCCATCTTTCCAGGTGTCACTTATTAATAAGATTTTCATATGCCTTCACATCTTCTAACACATTCTCTCTAATCTCATTCCCACCAGTGCATTGGGAGATACAGGGAAAATGAGTGAAACTGAAAGGGGCAAAGACTCAGGCAGAGAGAAGAAAAATGAAGGAGAGAAAGGTTTACTAAAGAAGATAGAGAAATTGAGAGAGTAATGGAATGCAAATATTAGTGAGAATGGCTGGGCAGGGAAGCAAGTGATTAAAGAATAAGAAGTAGATGGAGCTCTAGGATTTAGAACTGTTGTCTGGCATTTCCTCATACATCTGCTTTTGTTCCATTTCCTTCCAATTCTTAAGTTTACTACTGCATCATCACTGCAGCAAGAGGTGCTTCTCAAGGTACCGCTCACTGATCGGAATAATCAGAAAGACTTTGTCTAAGCCCTTGTTTGGCTCATGAATTTTTGTATTAAATATCCAATACAGTGACATCTGTTTTCATGAATTTAACAATCATGAAGCCACAGAAGTCACACGAATGTTTTAGTTACGAGAATAATACACTGCTGTAATAGAATATTTTAAACAATTATTAGGTTAGGTTATGTTTGTTATCTCTTTTTTTCCCCTCAGTAATTCAGAAATTTAGACAGATATATGTGTCCCTAGTATGTAAATGGAGAAGCTAAGGCCTGTGGCTACTAAGTAATTTACTGGAGATCACACTTCAAGTTAGCCATGTTTATCTAAGTGGTGAAAGAGTTAAATCTGATGCTTGGATATGAATGAAAAGAATTCAGAGATGTGATTTGTATATTTTTAACATTTATTATTCACCTATCATAAAAAACTTTTATAGTTTAGAAAACCTCGCTTTAGAAGCCCCATTAGGTTCCTGAAATAAGTCTTTGGCTAACTGCAGGAATACCATGCAGGAATGTTGGGAAAATGGAATGGCACAAAAACCTGATTCAAGACAGAAGAGCTAAACCCAGAAACTAGATGGGCCGAGGAAATTACTTCCCTTACCTAAACCAAGCTGCTGAATTGTCCTGGGATTCAGTGAAGCTGGCTGGGATCCAAAAGTTGAGTGGAATCCTCAGCCCTAAACTGTTTCATGCCCTGAAAGGTTCTTAACCTTCCTGGGCTGCAGAGTCATTTGGGAATCCCCCCAAAAATGTGCAGTCCTAAAAACTCACACAATGAATTCTTCACTCGGTATCCGGCATTCACAGGCTTCCTAAAACCCACCTGTAGATCCCTTAGGGTGATGTCTCAATGTGTGCCCCTTGGACCACTTCATCAGCATCTCTTATATTGCATTCTTATTAAAAGGCAGATTCCTGACCCTCACCCCAAGCCAATCAAAACAGTCTCTGGGTATGGAGGATAGACACTTGCATTCTTAACAAGCCATACAGCTAATTTTTACACAAACAACGGTGTGAGAACCAACGTTTTAAGTATCCACTGAGCCTGGCATAAAACCATGAGTCTTAGAAAATTAAATTTGACACCGACTTACAAATTCACCTATGTTGTTCCACCCTTAAACAAGGTTTCAGAGTAGCGCATATTGAAGCTGGAATAGACGTAAACTATAGGAAGACCAGTGGTTCTTTGTTCTTGTGTTTTTCTCCACCAAAGATGCTCAAGACGGGAGGGCACCTGACTTACCAAGGCCTCAGAAGGCATCGAAGGGATAATTCTGTATTGTCTACAATTTTGTTAACAAGAAGGCTTGTTAACAAAATGTTATGATCCCATTTATTCTAAAATTACATACATAATAATAGAGAATATTACCTTCCTTGTAGCTTTCCACTGTCTATGATGCATACACTTTTTACTGTATCCCACTGGTTTGGAAATATGAAGCCAGTGTTGTAAAAAAGTGAATAGGCCAGTTTCTTTATTCCCATTAAAATGCAGGTACACACTGTTTGTTTATCTCCCTCTGGGAACAAGCTGGGAAGCTGTTAGTGTTGGGGAAAATAATAATAAAAAAAAAAGTCTTAAGTGTTGACTCCACATTTTCAGGGTTTGATAAGTCCTTCTGAGTGTAGCACTCTATCACTTTTCTCAGCGGGGTATAATTACTCATAACTTGAAGGTTTTATCTCTGGACTGTGTCTAATAAAAAGGGGAAAGGAAGGTAAATCTATCATTCACTGGAAGTATAGATGCTTAATTACATATCACATATAATTGTTTCAGTTTTTTGCGTGACAAGTGCACCATCCAGGAATTTGGGATGGAGATGGAGAGATCATCCAGCAGACTTAAAAAGATTTTAGCTGTGGAGATTTCTTAATGGGTGTGTATGTGTGTGTGTGTGTCTACTACTGGACCTGAGGCTCATGGTGGTATCTGGTTTTTGGTTCTTTTAAAAACTTATTTAATTTTTTACATTGAAAGATAAAATTATATGTATTTACCATGTACAACATGATATTTTGATGTATATATGCATTTTGGAATCACTAAAACTAGACGTCTGGTTTTTGAATCTCTCGTGCTTGTTAAAAACAGGAAACTTCCTCAGTATTTTTAAACTACAAAATGATTGTTTCATCTTTCTGTACAACTTATTTGTGTTCCCATTCTCATACAGGCCAATGTCTCTTTTACTTGACATTTACATGTGATGAATCTGATATCATCCCGTGACAAAAAGTACAAAAGGAAAATTGGGGTTCTGCAATTATTAAAAAGGAGGATCATGACTCCTTTTGTAATGATGTAGGCCATTTAAAAACTTACACCAAAATGCATTGTAGGACCTTCTCTAATGGTTTCTTCTACCCTGAATCCAAGCAGCTTTGGAAGTTTTCAGGCAGGGTGTTCACAGGGCTGAGTTTCTGGGACTGTCCATCTCTGTTGAAGGCCTTCCCTAGAAATGAGGTTGTTTTACTTTTCGAGGTCTGAGAAATAAATGGGCTTTTTCTCTAGATGTGTGGCATTGCCCAGACACAGTATTTCCTGAATGTCATCCAGACCCAGAGGAAGCCTTGATTTGTAGCACTTGCCAATTTCCTTGGTGTAAACATTCCCACTACAGCCAGTTGAGAGGCTCTGCTGTACCTATGCAGGGTTTCTTTGTGATCTGCAAAAATGCCAACACCACTCTCTTCTCAAAAATATCTCTATTGCTCTTCCTTATACCAGGAAAATTATTTATCTAGACCACTACTTAGGTCTCTCTGCCTTGCTTCATTCAGGCTTCCACTGAAATGTCCCCTCCTCAGAGTGGCCTTCACTGACCCATATTAATCTTTATCCATTTTCTGCTCATAGTACTTATCATGAACCAAAGCTATATGTTTACTTGTTTATTATCTGTTTATTATTCCCCCACTAGAATAGAAGCTTATGAATTAGTTGGTCTTTATTATCGTGTCTCCAGGACCTAGAATAAAGTTGACTTGTAGTAGGTGCTCAGGAGTAATTGTTGCATTAATGAATAAAATGCATGACTGATCAATACTGATGAGATGAAGACCGCAAAGACTTTTAACAGTTCTGGAACATTTTTAATGAATGGTCAATCTCATTGTGCTTTTCCCATTTCTCATTCGTCTTTCTATCATAGTATCTGCTGAGTATATGTGAGCTTTGTGTTAGACTGGGAGCCTCTTAGAGAAAGACATCATTTCTTAATTACTTTTGAATTCCCCCATTCCCGCAATGTAGTAGAAGCTCAAGAAATACATGTTAACTGAGCAAATAAACTCATCACTTTGTTTTGTTATTCTTATGCCCTGTTTCCCAGGAGTGATTCATAATATCTCATTAGTTTACAATAAAAGAAGTTTGTGTGAATCTAGCAGGGCCAGCAAGAACTTGAGAGCAAATAAACAGACTGCATTTTACTCCACAAACAGGCTAAAGGGAGACTAGAAAGTCAAAAGGCTGGAGTCAGTTTTGGCAGCTGCCAGTGAAAAGCAGCAAAGTCCCTGCGATTTTCGGCCAAGGAAGAAGCACTGAGGCTTCACAGATTAATGGCTCCCAAGGGGCGTCCGTCAGGAAACATGCAGATACCAGGCATTCATAAATACGTTGTAGGGTATCAAATTAGACCTTTAATCGATAGAGCTGCATGTGATCTCAAAGTTAACTGTTCCTGGGGGGTCTTCCTGGAAAAGCATGGGTCTGACAGGAGACCCTTTTAAGGCAATGACTTTTGTACATCTGCTTTTCCTCATACATAGCACAATCACTAAGTGAGGCAAAGAACTCCCACTGATAAGTGGTCAGGATAGCGAGGGCATTTAAAGGCATGTAGATATGATATTTGACACCAGTAAGGAGCACCAATGAACTTTGAAAGGGCCTGTTGTTTTTATGTGTTGGAATGATTTGCATAGAAAAATGTGAACAAAATACTATATGTTCTCACAAATAAATGGGAGCTAAATGATGAGAACACATGGACATATAGAGGGGAACAAAACATACTGGGGCCTATCAGAGGATGGAGGGTGGGAGGAGAGAGAGGATCAGAAAAAATAACTAATGGGTACTAGGCTTAATACCTGGGTGATGAAATAATCTGTACAACAAACCCCCATGACACAAGTTTGCCTATGTAACAAACCTGCACGTGTACCCCTGAACATAAAAGTGAAAAAAAAAATGTGTACAAAGGGAAGAGTATCCATTCTGTAACTGTGTAAAATAAATATCAGAATGTGATATACCTTTGGTGTGGGTATTGTAAAGAAGCTATGTGCTGAGAAAAGAAAGATGCTGTGTGAGTCAGAGGGAAGTTTCATAACTCAATACCTTACTGTGTAATATCTATGAAGGAAGAGGTTTCTGTCAAGTGGAAAAAGAATAGGAAGAATATAAAACTTTCATGTTTGCTGGATTCTTGATACTTTGAAAAAACGCACTGCTGACATTTTGAGGTAATAGAAAGATCACTGTAATTGAGAAAGAAGAGTGGAAAGTAGAGACCAGGCAAAGAAGAAATAAAAGGCTGCATTTTTTTTTCTTTTCTTTTTTTCTGGTTCTTTGAGATAGCTAGTACTGAAAAGCACTTTAAAATTTAGGAAATCTAATATCTTCATTTTTCATCATCTTTCTGGGCCAGGTTTACCATCTGTAATTTGCTCAAAGATACCCACATGGATATTAGCAATTGGGACTTCAATTTATGGTATCTTTGGTTTCCCCTTAAGCCTGTCCACTTTTTCATTACGCGTCAGTAGGATATTCGGCTAAACTAACGTGGCACCACCTGCACCACCTGTGCACCATGTACAATACGCAAAGAATGCAAAATAGGCCAAGAAGTTGACATAGAGCTGAAGGATAAAGGGGTTGAAAACATTTAATTTAGAAGAACTATGAAGATCGGAGACATCAGGGTAAGAGCACAATACATTCTTTGTTGTGTTTTTTATTGTCTTGGTGAATATGATCATTATTACATACACACATCACCACCCCTCCCACCACCTGGTTGCCCCTCCTTCCACCTACCACCACTAGATATAGTCTCCTGCATAGCAAGGCCTTTCTTCTATGCTGACCCAGCTATGTTCAAAGCCACAGGCTTGAATATACTGATTCAAGTATAATACCCAGTTGACACAAACCCTGCTGGTCAAATGATTTTCCAGGACAGAGGGAAGGGGTAAAATTAAAATACCAAGGAGGAGATGCCACAAGTAAAAATAGTAATTTAGGTCTTCTGCAAGTAAAGAGAAAGATTATATCGTGTGAGAAGCAAGAGTGTGGCTAAATGGATTGCAGTCCTATAATTTTATTGGATTAATTGTGAGTCCTTGAAGCTTGGTTTTTCTCTTTATAAAATGAGGGAATTTGTCAGGATGTCCTAATGGTGCCAGTGTGATGTAATTAAGTCTATTCAAGAAATTATCCTTATCTTGATTAGGTAAATAGAACTTGATTAATTCTACTCTGATTAACCACTGCTTCTCAAAATGTCCTAGAGGCTTTTACCAATTCTACACAGGAATTAACCATTTTCTCCCAGCAGAAACTAAAAATGTACCCTGTATCACTCAAGATTGAGATCAAGCCAAGATCCAAATGCTCGAAAACATAAAACACTTCTACCGATGGTTGTGGTTTGCCTTGCAAGAGGAGATGGCATTGGTCGGGACAAGATGATGGAGGAAAAGAGGGAGGGGGTAGGCATAAAGAAGAGTTTCCTTTAAAACATCAAAAAGACTTTATACATCTTTTCTGCCCTTTCATAAAGACTTCATCTGGCAGCCAGATTGCCTTAATGGTCTGCCTAAAAAGGGCCACCCTGGCCTGACATAGCCAGACACACAATCTCCAGCTTTGCTTCACTTCTTTGATGCTGTCACATGTCCTTCATTTTCTGCATTTCATTCATTCTTTGCCTTTAAGCTACAAGGATAAAAGTACCTAGCATTAAAAAAATCAGCTTGCATTTTTTAAAGGGGTACACATTTCATGCAGCCTTTGATTTCCTTCCAGGAGAAAATCATTACTTTTCTTTAAAGGAGAAACTAAAGAGGCTTTTTTTTTTTTTTTTTTTTTTTTTTTTTTTTTTTTTTTTTTTTTTT
>NC_037669.1:36020069-36102927 GCF_003255815.1 Theropithecus gelada | reverse complement strand
TTTTTTTTTTTTTTTTTTTTTTTTTTTTTTTTTTTTTGCTTCTTTTTCCTCCTTTCCACCTTTTACCCCAACTCCTCCATTTTCAGCAGTAAGTAATAGCACTGGGTGTGGAGCAGGAAACAGTTAGATAAATAATTTTCTCTTGGAAAGCTTTCATGCCACTACAGTGAATTTAAAAAGCCTGAACATTAATTTACTGTTAAAGAATGACAATAGATAATTAGAATGTTTCAAAGCACTGCACTGTGTTCAACATCTGTTGCATATGTTAAGATAACGGTATTTAATACTAGGTGGCATGGAGGAGAAAAGGTAACCAATAGAGTATAATGAGTGTAGCCTGCAAAATTTATAAGGAAGATGCATAAGGGAGATCTGAAGCATTGTACATGAAGGAGGGTATAAATGAAAACAGAGTAAAAACCTTATAGTGTAAAGGAAACACTGTATGATAGAATCCCTGCGTGTGGAAGAACACAAATAATAAAATGAGGTCATAGGGATACACTCTAATCTGTCTCTTCAAAACATTGAGCCTGATCTTAAAATATGGAGGAACACAGAGCATCTGTAAAAGAAGAGCAAATATTAATATTCAGGGTTAAGAGTTGGCCACATATGGAGTGTATAAATAACCACATGGGGGAAAAAAGACATGATAAGATTTTCAGATGAGGTAAGTGACTACATTCTACACTAGGTGTTTAGAACTCAGAGGAAAAGAATATGTCTGGAAATGATCCTTATATTTAAACAAAAACTGATGCTGGAGGTATGCGTAAATGTGTAAAACATAAAATCACAAAATTCTGGAGGGAGAGGGGAAAAATGAAGAAATCTATCACCCCGCTATTAATCTCCAGGAAAGAAAACTGTGCCAAAATGTGAGAACTGAAAAAAAAATAAAGAAAAAATCTGCAAAGTTACACCACAAGGAATCTGGAAACGTTTAGAAGACTTCATTAGAAATTCAAGATATATGTATTCTGAGAATCAAACAGACCATGGAATGGTGAAAGGAAAACAAAACTGTGAATATCCAGTGAAGTCAAAGATCTTTTGTTGGAAAGAGAAAAACAAAATCTTTGAGGAAGAGAAAAACAATGAAAAGGAACTAAGAAAAATCAACCAGCAAGATTCAGCACCAAGCAAGCAAGAATTCTAGAAAGCCCCTAAATATAGTAGGATCCCATCAAAAGCACTAAAATATATGTCATACTAAAAATGCCTTTCAATCAGTTAACCGAGTCTGTTAGCAAGCAATTGTATCTGAAGCTCAAGTGTGCCTGCAGGCACCTGCAACACAATCTTCAAACCCTCCTGCTAAAAAACAAACTCTATTCCACCAAATTTTATATTTTTAAAGATACCCCCAAATCCCAGTTACCCCAGGTCAAAATATCTCAGTTATTTTTGCCTCCCTTATTCTTCCTCATTTCTATACCTCACTCAGTTACCTGGTCATATTGATTCCATCTTGAAATGACAGTGAACTTCTGTACTTCCCTCCAAGATTCAGTGTCATATAATGACTAAGAATGCAAATAGTAGAGTTGACTGCCAGGATGTATACCCTTGTCTTTCCACTTAGTAAGAGCTATCAAGTTACTTAACCTCTGTGGGCCTCTCTTTTCTCATCTGTAAACTGGAAATAATGGTAATAAAATCCATCATGGGGTTGTGGTAAAGTTAAATTAGTTGATACATGCAAAGTTTGATACATTTAGCTATCATGATGATGATAATGAAGCTGATGATGAAAATAATGATTTCAGAGCCTTCTAATCCTTCATGTGACCTAGTCTTTTATTGAGTCTTCCAGATTCTACTTTCTGTTCTCTTGAGTTCAACTTTTGTATCTGTACTAAAGTTGATATCGAACAGTACATATGATGTTTTTCCTCCTGTTCAAAAGCCTTATTGCTTATACAATTGCTCCCATATCCATTCACATGCCATTCAATGTCCTCCATCATTAGGAATCAATCAACTCAGTTTCTACAACTTTTCCTCTGCTCATTTGCCTGTTTTCCTCTCTACTCTGATGTGTCCTACTGGTTCTTGCTCAAAATGTGTCCTAATTTTGATATCACTTTATTTTTCTTCTTGCTATTTTTATTATCAGGGAAGCTTTTAAATCTAATCTTTGCCTATTAGAAACCTTCCTAGGTCTTCTCATCAGAAATGGTGACCGTTCACTAAAATAAAAACATGATCCCTATGTTAATACTAAATGGACAACTGTCATTTATTTGAATGATAACAGTATACCAGAAACTCTATCTTATGAGGTAAATACTACCATTATCATCATTTTAGAAATAAGGAAACTTATGCCTTAAAACGTAAAGTAACTTGTTCAAAATAACCCAACCAAAAAGTTGAGAATGATGCACACACCCATTTCTATCTGCTTCAAGGGCCCATATGCTCTAACCCATTACACTGCCCTAATACCTGTGTATGTGTTTATTTCTTACCTGATACTATCCTCTATTCCACAAGTTAAAAACCTCTTCAAGGTCATTGTCTTACTTGTACATATCTTTCAACACTTTATGCTATGCCTTCCATGCAATAAGCATGCAATCGTGCTGAATTGAATTGAATTTCTCTGGTACTTAGAAAAGTGTTCATAGCCATGCTGGAGGTATGGGATCCTACCATGTCTTGTTTCCTCAGTTTTAAATCTAGGATGTTTCCTTAAAAAGGAGATAATTTATGAGTTTAGTTTTATCCCCATCATTTCAATCATTCTGTCTCTAGAGGTCACATACAGATAATCATCTACTTCAATGTATATCAAAACTAATAGCCTGAATCTGCCTAAAGTAAAAAATCTATCAATAAGGCCAAATTTGAAAACTCAAAGAAGATACTGATCAAAGGAAGTATTTATTATATTTTATGCAGGTGTAAACAGAGACGAGCAATTAGACCTAAGCTTCAGCTCCACCCTGTGTTCTTTGTTTACAGATCTCTCTCAGCAAAACTACAATAGTCATTGTGATGGTATAATTTGGACCTTTATATCTGTATTACCAATATGTAGCACAATGGTTACTATAAAATAAAAACTCAAGAAATATATCTATTATGAGAATGTATAAAAATATACATTACCAGGATCAACTCTCTCCTAAAATTCAGATTCTATAGGTCTGGTATGGGACTCAGACATCTCTACTAAAAAGACAAGCAAGCAACAACAATATCAAAAAAACAGGTGATTCTTTATTGCCTTTTCTCCATTCTGTTTAGAAATGATATTAGGAAAGATTTTCTGTAGACAGTCTTCTTATCTTCTTTAATCTTTCGTCTACTCCTACTTCACCCACATGTAAACACCTACCCTTAAAAAATTGGATCCCATCTTTGGGCATCTCCATAGCATCTTGTCACAGCACTCATGACGCTCTAATTGCTTGTTTTAATTGGCAGACTTCTAGATTAGACTGTAAGTGTCATGAGTGCTAGACTATTTCTATTTTGTTCACCATCATATATATATATATATATATTTCAATATATATGTAAGTTCAATGTATATTTAATTTAAAAATTCAATGTTTTTATAAACAAATAAATGAGGTAACCAATTCCTAAAATATGGTATCTGTTTTCCTGTAGAAAATGTGTTTTATGAAAAGAACCTTAGGAATACCTGAAATAGTTCTTTACAGCATTATTATTTGGCTGCATCATTGGATACAGAGGTGTCATGAATGTTCTTGGAATCTACCAGTACCTACTAAGTTATTTCCATGGGAGAATGATTTCTAATTATTTTAATTTAAAAGAACTTTTCAAACATAGCACATTTGGAGACTACCTGCACAGATCAGGCTAGCAATTCTCACTGATGCTGAAACACAACATGTTCTATTCATTTTAAATAAAACTTGTGTCTTTTCATCTTCAAGTTTTCTTCCATGACTGTTCCACAACAATGGTTCCTAAATGCAATCATTGGATAGACTGAAACACAGTTACCTGGGTGATCTTTATAAAAATATAGGTTCCTGATTCCCACGAAAGAGATTTTCATTCAACAAGTCTGTGATGGGATCTGTAAATCTAAATTCTTAAACCTCATTCTAAGGAAATCAGATGCATAGACATCTGATTGGAAAATCAGTCTTGGGTCACAGTGGCAATGGAGATGGGAGTGCGGTATCTGAACGATAATGGCTGTCTGTCTTAGGATATTGTGATGAATAATAACAATAATTTGTCTGAAAGTGCTCTGTAAAAATAAGGGGATATATAAAGGCTAAGTATTTAGGAATGTTTTAACGCTTTTACTTTGCATAAGTTATATTGATGTCATCATTATGCAACACTTGCACGGGTTTCTGATACTGTGAACGATGTGCCTCCTTAGGAAACAGGTTCATTTTGGATGTCCTAAGTCATTATAGACATAAACTTCCTGTGTAGGTTTGTAACTAAGTATTTTTAAAATAATTATGTCAGTTCAAAACTTCATCATCAATGCTCTACTTGGGGTTGACAACTGAGGAATTATGTGTTGAATTATGACTTTTCAGCTTGGACTGTAAATCTGCCCTTCATTACTATGTTAGCATAACTCTAGAGAAGGAAGGATCAAAGAAGCTTAAACATAATTACTCAACTAAAGGTGTTTGAATTGTTTGGCAGTGTTCTGATTTTTACAACTAAGTTATACCTGGATGAAGTATGAATTTTTCAAATTTGTCATTTGAAAAAAGTGATTGACCGAATGAGCAAACATCTCCAGATCTGACTCCAAGTTGTTTGTTATAATGCTATTATAGGGATGTTATGTGTACTTACAACAAATACTACTTCTTTGGCCAAGCACAGTTCCTACATACAGGGCAAAACTAATGGCCAAAAGAATTACTTGGAGTACAAAACACTGTGAAAATTATCTTGGACTGTTATTGGCCAACTTTTAGCAGCACTCATATGCTGCTTTTATTTCAGCAGCTCTCTCAATATTCTACAAATCATATGCACGGAATCACCTAACCCATGTTAAGGATGCAGCCATCTTTGTGGTAAAAAGGAATGGCTGTTTAACACAGCACTGGCCCACAAAACATCACATTGAGGTTATTATTATCTCTTCAAAACTTTAGAGAAATTTTATAGTAATAGCCATCATAATGGCTATATTTTGTATTATGCTGGTTGCTTTGCCTTACTTATAAACTAGAGATGTAATTCAGTAAAGAAAGCTTAACTTTTGTATGTAACAAAATAATTAGCCTATAAAACTATTGGTCATCAAATCCAGCCATATCTCACATTTTCTCTTATTCTTCCACTTCCTCAACCTTGAAAATACGCAATTTATTACATCATAAGAAGAATCGTGTGACCCTTTTCTATTATCCAAAAGTCGTTTCAAATCACACCACCTATGTTCTTTGCTCTGCCAGAAATCTTCCCTATGGCACATCTCTTTTCCTCACCATAACAGGTATTTAACTAGTTTAATATCATTTATAATGCTCTAGCTTTTAACAGAAAAATGATTTTTTAAAAATCTGGGATAAAAAAAGAAATCCAAATCTTCCTGTCTCCACATTCAGGTAATGAACTCTCATTGCATCCTGTATTTTGCATGTATTTCCTTTGTAGTTGTAATTATATGTTCATCTGGGCAGTTAATTGAATAATATCCATTGCCCCATTTGAACTCTAAGTTTCATGAGAGCAGAGACTGTATTCATGTAATCCATGGATATACCCCCAAGACAAAGCATAGCACCTGACATATATTCATTGTACATATTACCTCTGTGGTTCTGGAGACTAAGTATATGGGTATAATCTCAAAAACATTTGTAATTTGAAACGATGATTGAATGAAAATGAGCAAACATCTCCAGATCTGAGTCCAAGCTGTTTGTCATAATGCTACTATAAATATGTTATATGTACTTACATCAAATATTACTTCTTTGGCCAAGCACAAGCATACCATTTAACAACAAGAACAAAAACTACTAAAAAGAGTAGGAGGTCAAAAGTATTTCTGTCTAGCAGCAATTAATTAGATATATTTTGTGACATTAATATTCTTGGGGACTGTTAACATGCTCACTGATACGGTTTGGATTTGTGTCCTTGCCCAAATTTCATGTCAAATTGTAATCCTTAATGTTGGAAGAGAGGCCTGGTGGGAGCTGATTCAATCATGGGGCAGATTTTCCCCCTTGCCGTTCTCATGATAGTGAATGAGCTCTCATGAGATCTGGTTGTTTAAAGGTGTGTGTCACCTCCCCCTTCACTCTCTTCCTCCTGCTCCCGCCATGTAAGACATGCCTGCTTCCCCTTCCCGCATGATTGAAAATTTCCTGAGGCCTCCCCAGCTATGCTCCCTGTACAGTCTGTAGAACCGTGAGCCAAGTACATCTCTTTTCTTTATAAATTACCCAGTTTGGGATATTTCTTTATAGCAGTGTGAGAAGGGACTGATACACTCACCTAATCAATTATTCCCTCTCTAACGACTTTCCTCTACCCAAATTCATCCTCTGATGTGTAGCCATCAAGCATAGATGGCATTCTCCAATGGGGAGTGCTTGAGTACAGAAGTTATGCAGTCCTGTGATGTTACTAGTGTGTTTATTTTCTAAGCAGGGAGATTGTTTGAGGAAGTGACCATAGATAAAACTGTTTCCAGATGTCTACAAAGGTTTTTGGGTTTTGTGTGGACTGAAGTACAGCAGGAAGCAGCCCAAGCAGACAGAAAGAAGTCTTAGCATGTAAGTCCTTGTTTTCACCCTGTTTGATTATATTCTTAAGAAATTTAAACTGCATCACAATCATGGGGATCATCACAATCATGGGGATTATTCTGTGGGAAGGAGGAGGAGGCCTCTGCTGTTAAGAGGCATTTTTTTTTTAGGTAGAAAATGTTGGGTAGCTGAGACCATTGCAGAGGCAGTGGGATACAATATCTTCTCATGAAATGTAAAGTGATGAAAACCCAATTTGATAAAATCCCAAAGACTGAGACTGCTACCGGAGGGGGAAAGAGGAAAGAAAAGACAGTGAGAACATATAGCACTAAAGGAACTTCTGGTGGGAGTTTTATCAAGATAGAACTTCCAGTTTTGTCTCAAATGACTGCTGAATTCCTTTTATTTCTTTAATTTTAAAATTTATTTATTTTTATTATCTGTTTTGAAGGGCGGGATAGAGAGCCAGATGAGAAATAAATTTGGTTTATCTCGGGCTCCTAAGTGACAAGAATCTGTTTCTTTGCTTGTTAGCCTTTTTAAAAAGAGGTGCAGATTATCCGTTACCTACATATCTTAAACCATCCTATTCCTTCTTAGCATTCATGGTATATTTCCTCTATTTCATACTGTGCTTTCTACTCTCTCTTTATGTTGTTGGTTTAGGTGCTAAGGCTTAGATTTATCATTGCCTCCTAACTGATCTACTTGCTTTAAATCTCTTCCCTTTTGGCCAGGCATGGTGGCTCATGCCTATAATCCCAGCACTTTGGGAGGATGAGGTGGGCAGATCACTTGAGGTCAGAAGTTCGGGAGCAGCCTGGCCAACTTGGTGAAACCCTATCTCTACTAAAAATATAAAAATTAGCCGGGCATGGTGGTGTGCACCTGTAGTCCCAGGTTCTCGGGAGACTGAGGCAGGAGAATTGCTTGAAGCTGGGAAGCAGAGGTTTCAGTAACCCGAGATTGTGCTATTGCACTCCAGCCTGGGTGACAGAGCGAAACCCTGTCTAAATAAATAAATAAATAAATAATAAGTCTCTTCCCTTTTGCATGCATATGCATTCATGCACAAGCACACATGTACACACACACACACACACACACACACACACACACACGTACACAGGACTATCAGAGTGATTGTCCTCAAAGACAGGTATTGTTACATACTGACCCTGTTTTGGTGTTTTCTCATTTCATCATTTAAGCTCTAATCTCCTCTTTTCAATTTTCAAGACTGCCCATTGATTTAACTCCAGTATCTCTGATAGAATTTAGCACAGTCTGCCATATATCCTAGCAGCTGTTTTATAGATGCATAATTCTCTCCATTTAGATTGTGAGCTTCCGCAAGTCAGAGACATTTTTTTAACTGCCGCATCCCCATAATAGCTAGGATGTGATTCCATGTAGTATGTGCTCAATAAATGCTAAATGAAGGGGTGACTGCTTTTCATGAGTTTGAGGGCAATCTCATGTAGGCCACAAGAGAAACCTGATAAATATACCACCTCCCCTCACTTTTTCTCTCATGAGATTAATTTTCAAAACTTTCCACAAGGTTGATTATACTTCTTATCCTTTGATACTTTTAGAAGAATTATTTTTATTGTATTATTTTGTTATTTTAGTTTAGTTTTTAAATTTTCACTATTGGTTTATTCACATGTGGCATTTCACATTGTAAAATGCACATAACACATCTGTGGCTACATTGTTAAAACTCACCAACCTATTTGGCATCTATTGAATCTCAAGAAGCCTACATCCTGCTTGCCTTGTGGGAGATTTCTTATGTAGAGTATTCATGTGCTCTATATTACACAGATTCCTACTAACTTCCATCATGGCAAGATGGCTCTTGTTTGCTTTTGACTAGTTTCCCTTGTCACTTATAAAATGTAGGATCCAAGCATTCCTCATCTTAAATCTCTGAGACATACGACAATTCAGAGATGTCAGCCTTGGAAATTATTGTTCCTCCTATAATCAGTGTTATATAAAGCCCTAATACAAGCACTGCACCTTAGATACGTAATGCACTTACTGAATCTCAGGGCAGTGGTTTTTAAACTGTGTTCCAAGGACTTCTAGCATTCACTAGAGACTTCTCAAGATGTTTCTTAAAAGAAAAGCTACTACTTTGGCCAACTTTGCTTTTATCTAATTATGTAACTTGGGTTCCAAGTAACATTTACTTGGGAAAACAACACAACAATACAATTTTCAAACCTTAATAAAAAAGTGAAATTAACTATGTTAGAGGATAAATAGAAAGATATAGAAACCTAATACTAACCTTAAGGAACGATTCGATTATTGGAAGCTTTTTAACACCGATTTCTGATTTTATTTAATGCTCACCCCATTTGAAAGTCACTTATGAAGACCAGATGCTATTGGTTTCTGTTCCTATTGGTATGATAATCACACCACTTCCCCTCAAAAGATGACTCAGGATTTATTTTTTCCTGTAAGTATCTACTGATTCTCTCCAAGTGCCAGATATTAGATATGATGCTAGTTATAACAACTAGTTTAAACAAACAAAGAAAAATTTGCTATGGTTCCCAACATTATGTGCCTTATTATCTAATGGAGCTTGTGTTTTCAAACTCACCATTCCTGACACTAACAAAGAACTTTGGTTGCCTGGTTGATTGTTGAGTTATTTGCCTCTTTAGTTGGTTACTTCATCCTTTTACTACTTTGACAAGTAAGATCACGGCAGTGGTTGAGGTAGGGCAACATCATGAAATGGTGCTAATTGCTCTTCCGTTTGCAATAATCTTTGGCAATGGTGCATTGTGTTTCAGTTTTAAATATGGAATTGTTACTTCTGTACTAGTACTGTACTTAGAATTTCCCTTTTATTTTTTCCTGTTTTTCCTGCAAACTAATACCTCCCTACTTCTTTTGATAGCAGAGGTTATTTTTTTCTAAATTCCTGAAATCCTGCATTTTCTACTGCTTCTGGTGCAATTCTTTACACATATAGAGTACTCCATAAAGTGTTGGAAAATGCCAGTTATATTTCTGCATTTCTGGCTCTATGAGTGAGGACAGTGATTAAACTATTGCAGGTATTTTTGAGCCTCATGCCAAGCTCTATCGAGGTAGAAGACTATTCTTCCCAGGGATATTATGTCAGGACTCTATATATCAAGTAAAGGGTTAAATTGGGTGACCTCCAAAGCTCCTCTACTTCTTAATTTTTATAATTCTGTGTTATTGCACAAGGATGCAATTTTATAAACAGAAAAAAAAAGTTGGCCTTTGGGTGTTAGGCTTTCACATCCTTCAATGTGAGTTTTCATTGGATTTACTATAACCATTAGCACAGTGTTCTCTGCATTGTACTGAAAGTGTCAGGTACGTTGGCTCTGTGAAAATGTCTTTTTCACAAATCATCCTGCAAATATGTCTACGTATACCCATATGACACTCACTTTAACCCAGTCTCTTTTTTTTTTTAGAAAAAAAAGGGAAAGATTATAAGACGTAAATATGTGTGATTTAATATGGGTATGGGCATGTGCTGCCATAGATCTGCTTCCTCTTCACTTTCCTTGGGTGTACACCTCTCCTACACTAAATCAGTGTTTATTGATTGATATCAATATTTATTGATATTTAGACTTCGTGGCTTCCCAGCACTGCTCTGGATGCTTTGGTGAAATCAAAGAAGGATACAACTAGATAGGACAAATAAGTTATAGTGTTCTATACCATTGTAGGACGACTATCGTTAACAATAATATATTCTATTGTTTCAAATTACTGGGAGGAGGATATTGACTGTTCCCAACACAAAGAAATAATAAATGTTTGAGATAATGGATATGCTAATTACACTGATCTGATCACTATACATTATAGGTATCATAAATATATGCAACTATTATATGTCAATTTAAACATTGTTAAAAATGAAAAAATTGGCCGGGCGCGGTGGCTCAAGCCTGTAATCCCAGCACTTTGGGAGGCCGAGATGGGCGGATCACGAGATCAGGAGATCGAGACCATCCTGGCTAACACGGTGAAACCCCGTCTCTACTAAAAATACAAAAAACTAGCCGGGCGAGGTGGCAGGCGCCTGTAGTCCCAGCTACTCGGGAGGCTGAGGCAGGAGAATGGCGTGAACCCGGGAGGCGGAGCTTGCAGTGAGCTGAGATCCGGCCACTGTACTCCAGCCTGGGTGGCAGAGCAAGACTCCGTCTCAAAAAAAAAAAAAAAAAAAAAAGAAAAAATTTACTTCCCAAAGAAAGAAAAAAAGAAGAAAGCAAGCATACCCTTGGCCTTGCAGAGAATAGTCTAAAGAACCATTTTGAATAGTCTAACCTAAAAAGTAACTAAAGAACAATAATCACAGCTGTCTCAAGACGAATGTTATATACTGTGAGTAAAGGCTCTTCATGTAGGTTGAAGAACAATTCCAGTGTTGTATATATTTATTAAAGAAGAATTCTTACAGTTTATACTTGTCCTCATATTGATGGAGGAGACATTTGAGAAGGTGGGCAGTGAAGGAGTTGGCATAAACCAGTGCACAAAAGTGAGGCACAAAAGAATAAGGACAGGTGATAGGAAATAAACTGAAGCAAAGGGTCGCACATATAGCCAGGTTTGAAGACAAGGATGGAAAAGAGAGTGGTGGATAGGCTAAATGATGGAGTGATTTTGTAGGGAAATTGATGGAGTTTGTATATGATGTGGTAGATAGCAGAGAGTCACTGTACATGATTTGGATTGAGTATTGTTTTTTGAGATGGACTTAGCTATATATAGAGGAAGAGCACAGCGATGAGAAAGTCAGCTGAAAGATGGTCACAAAAATCACCCTGTGAGGTAATAAGTTGCTTACTCTTATGGCTGAAGTGAAGGAGAAGGGGCAAATATAAGATATGGCTAGATTTGATGAGCAATAGTTTTATAGGCTAATTCTTTGGGTGCTTTTTAGTAGAGTTATCAATTTTCTTTACTGAAAAATGCCTCTGGTCCATGAGTAGACCAAAAGAATGAGCACAATAAAAGACATAGCTATTATGATTGCTATTTTTATAATATCTGTTTGGAGATTTCAAGAGAGAATAATAATTTTAATGTGGTATTTGGTAGGCCAGTGCTGTGTTAAACAGCTATTACTTATTACCCTACGGTGGCTGCTTCCCAAAGATGGGTGAAGTGATACCCAAGAATATGGTTTACAGAGTATTTGGGGATCAGCTCACATAAAAGGAACCATAAAAAAGCAAGGTGTCATTATCAATAGTCATAACAGTGTTGGTTGTTATTGTTGTCTTGGGAAGTTTATAAGAACTAATTGCAGTGGCAGCTCATACTGCAGCTATAAGCTGTAGAAATAATCTTTTGGGTCATAATATTAAAAATGTCCAAAGGCAGCTAAACAGGCTTTGGAAATAAATGAGGCTGCTTTGATTTTTACCTGTGACAATGCACAAATCTGGCATTTTCTGATTTAGAAAAGTTCTGAGTCTGGAAATTAAACTGTCAGAGTTGAAAAGTATAGGAATGTGAGGACCAAAAACTGTTTAATCAAAGTGCTGGATACTTTTTCAAAAAGGGTAGGAAATAGATTGTCCAATAACAATGGTAACTGTGTGAAATGCATCTTCGGAACAAGGAGACGTGGAAGAAGAGGAAGAAGGCAAGAGAAACTGGAGATTGCTTTCCCAATTGTGAACAAAAAAAATGTTTTTCCTTCTTCTTCTATTTTTCTTCTGTTATGACATACAAAACATAAAATGTTAAATATACTTGCGCTGATCTTCAATTAAAGCACTTGCCTTTGTAATTCTTCTGTAGTCCAATGATTCAAGTTTCTGGGGTTTCGAAATATTTGATGCCAAAGCAGTATTATACAGATAATAGAAATCTAGTATGTGTATAGGTTTGCACACATATGTTTTCCATTTTTAAGTTTTAACAGTCCTATCCCTATTATAAAGAAAGTGGTAACAGAAGGTAACAGCAAATGATGTACACATTTTTTAACTCCTGAATTATTAGTGGGCATTTGCCACTGGATTATAAATTCTAGAGTTACTATTAGTGTTTTTCTAATGGATCTTTGTTATCCCCAAATTGATCAGTGTTCAGCCATTTAATTGGCAAACTGAAAAGGTTGTGGTATATATCATATTCTGTTGCACCAATATTTGGATGAAGCAATTAAAACAAATGTAGTGGGATTTACCCAAATAGAGGTTTGCTTTGTTACAAGAGGTCCATGCTTGCGTCCAGGACAGCTAACCTGCCTCCTTTTTTGTCACTTGTTCATCCAACATTTATTGAATGCCAGTTCTGTACTCAGCCTCATTTTTGTGCTAAGATTGCAGGGATGTGCAAGTTACCGATTACCATAAAGGACTTTTACCATAGCAAGAACACTAACCTGATTCTTTTAGTTATCATAACATTCATGTGTGTTGAAATAAGTAGATCTTAAGATTTTTGAGAATTTAGTGGATAGCACTATGTACAATGTGCTCAGCTCTTTGTGTTTTATTTGAGAAGGTGGGACTCTTTTTTTCTCTCTCTCTCATTCTATCGTTTCTCTCCCTCTTTCCCAGTAGCCATTGTCGATGTGGAAACTGTTATGTTTCATGTCGTGAAGAGGGGGAAGAAACGCTTCACTCAACAATGCCAATATAAGTGAACCAACCCTTACTTTTAGGTTATCAAGCAAAGCTTGAATCATGACACAAACATCCATTACACTAATGATTCTGAAAGCAGGCCTTCTTGAGAGAAGAACTGAGAGAAACTAGGTGCTTATATTTCTATCCCATATCCTCTCAACAACATTGCTACTATCTTTCCTGGGAGTTTTCAAATGCTCTTAAATCTAGGTTTGAAGTTGCCTTTATCCCAACTGCATGTTTTATGCTCTATCACAAGCTAAAGCAAAAAATATTAGTTGTTTGGGATGCCCCAGTAACAAATTTCAGATATTTATATTGAGCTTCTATGGATATTCTCATCCCCAGAAGAAGTAAGAGACACTGACAATTAGGGTAAAAGAACTTAAGAGCTTTCAAGTAAGAGAAAAAAAAAAAAAAAAAAGGAAAGGAAAGCCTTAAAATAATAAAATTGATCCAATTTTACTTCTTACCAATTCTCTGGTATAATTTTAACCCTTTTTGCTGTCAGATTATAGACAGTTGTGAACATATAAACTATTATCTGTAATTGTTGCATGGCCAGAAGTCATTTTTTTAATCATTAATCTGTACATAGACACTGACTCAGTACGTGACATGATGTAGAAGCTCAATTGATATTTATTAAATATATAAATTTAATTATTTAACCTTTTGGGAGAAGATCAATAAAACTATTCTGTTTTTATAATGTTGGTGGTTACATGACTGAGGATTCATTGAAACCAATAAAATTGCACACTAAAAGAAGTACTTTTATTGTATGTAAATAAAAAGTTTTTGAGTGAATGGATGCTCACCTCATGAAGGATCCATGCATGCCTATTCAGTCTTCCTTTTATCGATCAGTCATTTTTTGAGGAACCACAATTAATTGGTCACAGTCTGAACTCCAAAGACATAGAGATAAATAAATGGTCTCTTTTGCTCCTGTCTAAAAGTTGATCCTCTTTTCTCCACCTGCTCCTTATACTCCAATCTCTTATAGTTTCCTTTTATCAAAACCTCACCTTAATAGGGTCCCACCGATGATGGCTCCTCAGAGGACAGAAGGGCCCAGAGATTCTGGATTCTTTGGATTTGGAGATGATTCAAGGCTAAAATAAAATCCTATTTTATTGATATTATGGGTGATAAGAAGTTGTGCTTTTATTTGCCCAAATACTTGCTGGCAAAAATATGTTCATGGTTTAGATTATTTTAAAAAATCAGGTAGGGCCACCTACAGTTCTGTCATTTGATTGTTATTTGGGGAGGTAGCGTGACGATGTTATTAAGATAATAGGAGCAATAGTAAGAGTGATAATACTTTGAGTGTAGTGATCAGACTTGGTTTTCTATTTAATATAACTCAATTTTGTTGTTAGGTTTCTATATTCCTGCATGATTCAGTGAAATGTGATCTTATCTCTAGCTAATATAGTCTTATTAATCCAAACCAATAATAGTAATCCTATTCCCCTTCTCAGCAATTGATATAGAATTTAAAAATCAAATGCTTGTTAAACATTTTCTATGTGCCAGCTACTGTTCTAAGCACATGATTTGTATTAACCCATGTAATCATCACAACAATCCAATGTGGAATGCTGTATTATGACCTCCATTTATAGATAAGGAATTTGAAGCATACAGAAATAAAGCAAAGCCCAAAGTTAAATAGCTCTGACGCACAATGCTGGAATTCAAACTCAAGTCATCTTATTCCAGTTTTCATGCTTTTAACACTATATTAACCTGCACACAACCCAATTCTTGTCCACGAGATATGAGAAAAATAAACTGTTGAAAATTTCACGGTTTTCTAGTACATCAGGATTGAACGAACATCGAGAAAGAAGAGCCAGGAACCACAGAGATGGCAAAGTAATGGTCAGACACACCACCCTGGAGCCTGCCCAGCTTGTGTACCTCTTATTATGTGAGATAATAGAAGTCCTCATTGTACAAATCAGTTTGAGTCAGGATGTTCTCTTCTTTTATAGCCGAAATCATCCAAGTAGTTATTAATATATTGAATGCTAATTTCAGTGCTTCTCACATAGCAAGTGTGCTACATGTAGTGTCTTATATAACCTTCCAACCTAAAATTGTTTTTATTATGCCCCTTTCCAGACTGAGGGTTAGAAAAGTTAACTAATTCACCACAGTCATATAGCAAGTAAATGTCAGAGGCTGGTGTGCTAGATGTTATAACCCATGTTCTTAAACACTCTCCACAACTATGTCTATTTTCCCAATTATAAACATTATTTCATAATAATAACTTTTTTATCTAGTGCCTGTTAAACAAAGCAAATTTTACCTTTAATAATAGAAAAGGTAATTATAAAATCTGGATGTTTTCAGTTGTTACATTTTCATAGAGTAGCCACAAAGCAAGTACATTATATATATTCTGCTATCTTAGGCCACTAAGCGATTAGATTAAATAAAAAATACTGGTTTCCTCTGAATGGCTTATAAAACAAGTCAAGGCAATTGATAGGCATTGTGACTTCTTTGTGACTTTTTTCTTGCTTTGTATGCAGATTGGAAAAAAAATTCCAAATTGAATTTTATTTAGTTATATCTGATCTTATATATACATGCTTGTACTGCATTGCCTTATTGAAGAGGAACTTAAAAAATGTTGGCATCTTAGGCCGGGCGCGGTGGCTCAAGTCTGTAATCCCAGCACTTTGGGAGGCCGAGACGGGCGGATCATGAGGTCAGGAGATCGAGACCATCCTGGCTAACACGGTGAAACCCCGTCTCTACTAAAAATACAAGAAAAATTTAGCCGGGCGAGGTGGCGGGCGCCTGTAGTCCCAGCTACTCTGGAGGCTGAGGCAGGAGAATGGTGTGAACCCAGGGGGGCGGAGCTTGCAGTGAGCCGAGATCGCGCTACTGCACTCCAGCCTGGGGCACAGAGCAAGACTCCGTCTCAAAAAAAAAAAAAAAAAAAATGTTGGCATCTTAAAAATCCAAACACTAAAGCAAAGTACACAGACAAGCACAATATATAGATTAATAATTATCATGAAAGCTGGCTGGCTGTATGATTATGATTTATCATAGGTGAGATTTAAGCTCGTTAATTGGCTGGAAATTGTTAGTGCCCATCATTGGTGTTTACAGCCTGTAACAAGAGGCACAAGCCTTTCTCACACTCATGCCCACTTGTTTTAAAAGTTTACTGAATGATAGACTTCAGAAATGAATGATTCTATTTTCACAACAGCATGAGTGGTGAGAAAAATCAATTAGATTTTAAAAGGTACTTCTAGCTGAAAAATTCAATAATTCTTCTGTTTCTACAAAGAATTAAATGGGTTTAAGAAAATAAGGTTGTCTTTGGAGGGTGTGATTTTAAAATGAAGAATTTATAAAATGAGTTTAATTTGTGGAAGGCCTGCCTTATAAACACTAATGTCTTTCCCTGTAAAGAATGGGGATTGTTTTGTTGGCATTGCTGGGCTTTGGACCTTCTGGACACACTCATAGGACTGTGTATTGTTCACTGCTACATCCTTCACAATGAGAAGCAGAAAGGAAGAAGAGTGTGAATAGGAGGGAAGCAGGCTCTGGAAGCTTAACCTATGATGAATACCTTAGCACATGTACCCATCCCTTTCCTGAGCCTATCTTCCCATTTTTTTCTCTGGTCAGGATGTGAACTAGAAAACAGAAACAGGTCCTCAAGCACAACTGTTCCACTTCTAGATTCACTACAGTCATTTTGGGAGAAAAGCAATTTAAGTTTTGGTGTTCCTTGCTTTTTTCCCCCCGTATGCCTTATCCTGACTCCCAACAGTAGAGAGTAGAGCTATTTATTTATTTATTATTGTGAGAGATAGGGTCTCAATCTGTCACTCAGGCTAGAATGGAGTGGCGTGATCCCTGTAAATGGAACTCCTGGGCTCAAGGGATTCTCCCATCTCAGCTTCCCAAGTAGCTAAGACTATAGCCATGTGCAATCACACGCAGTTGATGGTTTCTAAATTTTGTGTGTGTGTGTGTGTGTGTGTGTGTGTGTGTGTGAAAAACTGTGTCTTGCTGTGTTGCCCAGACTGATCTGCAAATGCTGACCTCAAGTGATCCTCTTGCCTCAGCCTCTCAGAGTACTGGGATTACAGGCATGTGCCTAGCCCTGGTTTATATCTCTGTCTCTCTCAAAATAGTCTTCATTTTTAAAAAGAACAATGGTAAGATAGCAGAGTTAGATTTAGTGTTTAGAAATATATAATGAATTATACTGTGCTTTGGGAGAAATAAATTAAAAACTGGTACCTACCAATATCTAATCCATAATAGTCCCTTGATTTATCCTAAGCATTAATCACTAATGCTGGAATTGTTGGCATCGGTGGGGAAGATGTTCAGGTCATTGAGGCTGCCCTGCACCCTGTCAACTCACACCATGGGAGCAAACACCTATTGCATAGCGAGGAGTATTCCAATCAATCTGTATCAGAACTCCATAAGTTAGGAAGCAGATGTATGCTGAGAAAAAGCAGAAGGAAATGCCTTTCTCCACAAGACTTTTGGCGGACATTCTTAGAGGTTGTAAGCATCAAAATAATCTCATTAAAATTTTACATCTTATCTCTGGGATGAATTTCTATTAAAGGACAACTTGGCAATCATGGCAAGGGGTGGATTGATTGGAACAAAACTGACAATAAAATGATGGTATTTTTTTTCTCTCTTGTTTCAAATGTAAATGAATGTTCTTTGATTCTCAGGAAATGCAGCTATAGTTCTGCCTCCTGCCATGGCACAGGGAGAGCTCCCCTCCAGGGATATCATGTCTTATACCTGATAGATCCATTGGTCAGTAAAGAATAATAATAATAAAAGTTTTCAAGATGTCTTTCCCAAATCAAACACAGTGGTGATAGGCTGGTGGAGTTCTTTGTATTATTTAGAAAAAGGAACAATTTGAACAAGTTGTTTATTTCCACTAATATATCTTGAAATATTTTTTTAAAAATACTTTAAGATGGATAGTTCTACTTATCCTAGGAATATGGGCTCAACCTGCTGAGTTTGTTAGGACAGAGTTGGTTTTCCCTCTTCAATTCTACTCTTCCATGGGCCCCTTCCTTTTCTTTCATCCCCTGGCTTCATACTTGCTACTTTACTGTCATTGCTCCTTTACCCCTTGCTCAGTGCTTCTCCTCTTGATGGCTGTGCCTCTGTGTCTGCTCAGCTTTCAGTCTTCGTATTCACACACAGATTTATCTATGCCCTGTTTTTGAATTGGCAGTGCATAATAACCCTATATTATTATACATAGTATGTTGTATACAAGGAGTGTGGGCTGAGAGGTGTTGAGAAAAACATATGTCAAAATGTTTCTCCATGGGGGCAGAGTCAGTATCTGCCTTGATCACTGCTTATGTTCTCTACTTACATCACTTATATAGTAATTGATCCATGACAACAATTCAATAGATGGATGGAAGGACAGATGAATGGATAGAAGAATGGATGAATGAACAGATGGATGGATAAATGGATGGATAGATAGACAATCAGAGAGATGTATATAGATCAGATACAATGGCCAGCTACACTCTTTATGAGATCCTGTAGCCTTTCTCATTTGAATTCAGCTTCATTGTGTTTACATACTCACATCTTTTCCTCTATCCTTTTGGATGAGTGGATTTGTATAATAACCTCTCAGTTCAAATAATACTATGAAGAAATATGTCTTCACTCATGTGCAATACAACTGCATAAATTGTGAGTTGGATATGAGGATGCAAAGGCATAAGAATGATATAATGGACTTTGGGGACTCTAGGTGGGAAGGTTGGAAGGGGGTTAAGGGCTAAAAGACTACATATTGAGTATATTGTACATTGCTTGGGTGACAGGTGCACTGAAATCTCAGATATCACTGCTAAAGAGCTTATCCATGTAGCCAAAAACCTCCTGTACCCCAAAAACTATTGAAATTTTAAGAAATTTACAATTATAGATTTAAGAGTTGTGAGCTGGATAGGTTTGATGATGTGACATCAGGTCACAAAATTCTGCAAATGGATTCTAAATGTATATACTAGATTTTTTTCTGTATACAATGACTATATATTTTTGAAGCCTATGGTCCAATGCAATTATAAAAAATGCATACATATATGTACATATATATATGCATATATACACAGACACACAATCACAGGCATAACAAAATGGCGTTATTTTTTCAATGCTGAGTGCCTGCAATTGCTTATAACAATACTACAAATTGAAAGCCAATATAGCATAGTTCCTAGTAGCATAGACTGTGGAGCCAGACTGCCTGGGTCCACTTGTTAGTTCTGCCATTTGTTATTTCGTGAATACAGACAAGTCACTGAAGGTTTCTGTGCCTCAGTTTCCTCATCTAAAAAATAGGAATCATGATAGTACCTGGGTCCTTAATTTTGTGTAAGGACTAAATATGTTAGTATGCAAAGCACTTAGAACTGTGCCTGGCACATGGCAAGTGCTACAGAGAGAGCAGTTGTGAGGAGATAAATTGGGTTATTCTTCCAATGGCAGAAGGCTGCTGAAAGTTTTTCTTTCTGAGTATTTACTACTACGTCAATCATTCATTCATTGATTCAGTATGTAATTGAGCAATGACATGACAGGTATTACGGTAATCATTGGGGCTGAACAGGGGATAAAATAGAGAAGTTCCCTGGTCCAACAAATTATCCTCTATTGCGACAAACATCAGAATATATAAAGAACAAGGAAATACACACATACACACACATATGATGTTTGTAGGTGTGATAAGGGCTTTAGAGATTATGCAACAGAGCTAAAGGGATCAGGATACCCTGGATGGGGTGGGAAGGGAACTGAGAACTCTAAGATGAGAAGAAGCCAATTATGCAGAGAACCAGGGGGAGATATTCCAGGGCTCAGCCATGCAGGCCCCTGGTGATAAGAAGCTTGGCATGTTTGCAGCATTAAGAACAAGAAGGGAGTGACAGCAGATGAGGCCTGTGGGGTAGAGAAAAACTAACCCATTAAGACTAGCCTGCCCTGGTCACATTTCTCTCATAATTAAACACAATCTATCTGGACCATCCTTAATTTGCAAGGCACAGATAGAGCCTCAATTTTCCTTCATTATCATTTCCTCTTTGGTGGATTTCTTAAAACAAATATATGTGTGTGTGTGTGTGTGTGTGTGTGTGTGTGTGTGTGTTTATATTTATATACAACAGACATCTGCCTATCTATAGCTAAGCTTCTGATTAACCAAGTTTTAATCTATCTACCTCATTGTGCTTTGCTATTTTCTCTTTCTTTATCCTCCAATTGCTCCACTGGGTGGGGGGTCTGGAGGGCAAACACATTCATTATGTTGTCAGCAAACAAGATAGGAATTGCACTGCAGGGGACAAAATTAAATTTACAGCTTTCCCTTGTAGATGTCATAAACTATTGATTTAACAAAGAGGAGAAAGCTGCAATGATGGGGCACAACTACAGTGTATAGCTGGACTATGTCTGGGGAGAGGTCAGCAATGACTACCCACAGTCAAGCCCAGACATCTGAGATCAACTCCTGCCCACAGCCAAAGGGTGAAGGAAGCTAGACCTGGTATACATGCTAGAAGAACAAAATTTCAACCTAGAAGCAAGGTCTGCTCAGACATACTATCCTGTACACCTGGATGAAGCATTGAGTGATTAATATGGGGAGAACAGATTCAGTGAATGTTTACATCAAGTATCTTAGAGTCTTTTAACTGTGGGGGCCTTTAAAAAAGTAACAAGTGAGGAGTCAGGCTCAGAGAGGCAGATAACCTGATGAGGACAATCTATCTCATAAATAATAGACAAGTTTAGTTCTCTTCCTATAGGAAGCCTTTTGATTACACCTCAGTACTAGTTAGGAATGGCTCCTTCATGCTCCCCCAACACCATGTACTTGGCACTGACATTGTTTCCTGGTCATCAGCTTTGCTAAGCTAGATGCTACTTGAGAATATATATATATATGCGTGTGTGTGTGTGTGTGTGTGTACATATATATATATATATATGTATTTATAATTGGATTAGTGATCCCCTGTTGATTTCAAATGGAACAAGATTACTTACTAAACATTTTATTCACCATACTCTTGGTGCAAACGTAGTTGTGGTTTTTGCCATTGCTTTTAATGGCAAAAACCGCAATTATGTTTGCACCAACCTAATAGAAACCTCTACTTTTCCTCATTTCATTTAGTACTTGGCACAACTCTTACACGATGGAGTCAGGAATGAGAAGGAAGAATGATTGCCTCTGTTGCACAATTTCAAACAGTTTTAAGCGGACTCTGTTGCTCTATCCATCCTAATAGTGCATTGGTGAGTGTTAAATAGTCTAACTGTGGAAACCAGATGCTTCTTGTTAACTGCATTTTGAATCAGTAAATAGGACAGGGATTTAAGAAGCATGGTGTATGTTTGGATTAAAAAGCACTATTACCCAATATTTGTACAAATATTTGGCATATTCATGATTCAAAGGACCCAGCTCAAGCTGATAATTTAGTAGGCACAGTGTTAAAATACAAAAAAGTCAGTAATACATACAGCATTTTTCTAGCAAACTTTAACCTCAGCTATGAATCTGTCTGGACAACTCAGAGACTCCTCAACATGCATGTAGGATCCTTATTTCCAAATGCAAAAGCATCTTGAAAACTCGAAAGTATGTATGTGTGATCTTCTTCATTTTTAAAAAATATTTTCATTTTGCTGTTGCCCCTCTTTCCCAAGCTCCTTCTATTGTTCCTAGTGAGGACAGTAAGCAGCAGGTCCAGGGATGGGGGAACATGTAGGCTGAAGGCCAAGCCATGGCAACCACAGTTGATCCTGTCAAGGAGCACCTTGAAAGGGAGAACAAAGCCTACAATTTTTTCCAGAACTGTAGGTCACAGATATTTATCAAGGCTGGGACATCCAGGATCATTACCGCCTTGGCAAGCAAAGTGTGTGTGTGTGTGTGTGTGTGTGTGTATGAGTGTGTGTGTATATACAATATGTATGTATATACTCACACACTCTGCTTTCATGCAAAGAGAGAGAGAGCGAACCAGTAAAGAGCCACTGTATCTGTATCTATATCTAGATATATAAATAAAATGTACACACACACTCACACATATAAAACATACACATTCATACATATATTCACACACATGCACACACCTGTATAGGCAGCAAAACAAAGTTGTGTTTGTCAAAGTAATATGTGGAGGATAGCTTAATGAAACATTTTAATGGGGAATAGTTTCCCAACTCTGATAACAAAGTGAGTCTTAAGAACCAAATGTAGGTGCTGAGTCCTCAGTATATCCTAACATCATCAGAAAAAGATTTAGGGGTGTTGGTTCCAGAATCCCTCCCTCTTCCTGTCTTCTGGCCAGAACTGGTTTTCTAGGGGAATTTCTCCCAGGAAACAGGTGACTTCACCAGACTGTGCAGGATATGAAGTTTCACCAACACCAAACCATGCACAAGGCATGTGTACTGCCAAACATAGAATTTCTAAAAACAATTCTCTAAGACCACTTATTACCAGTCACATAAGCTTGCCTAAGATTTTAGTTTGGAGAGCAGTAATTTATTATAGGCTAGCACTAGAATTCATTTTCATATGCCAAAATGCTAATGTGAATGTGCAGAAAGAACCTTTGTCTCCAGGGGTAAAGGAGGCGGTGGATCCATTAATGTTCTTTCTTTTCTGCCCTACTTCCCTTTCATTTACTTTTCTGCTTGGGGGTGAGTTATTTTGACATGATTATGTACTCTCATTTCTGCATCCAAATCCACTATTAGCCACTCTTGCCTGCCAACCTCTATCTATTGAATCTATGTGTATATGTGTGTGTTTTTGTCTGTGCATTTTCTAGCTTTTCTATCTAAATGCTTCCCAGCACAGATCCAATAAATATAAGGCTTCTTATTCCCACTAAGCCTGACATAGGAATCCAACTACTTTTTTTGGAAGAAGAAGAACTGCTGTGTCATCTTTTTTGGTGCATGGATACTACACATTGATGCTCTTTGATTTAGAATATTTCTTGGCACTAAGCCCATCTGTAGACAGTTTGGAATCTCAATTTCTTTTGCGACTTTCTTGGCAGTCAGCATTCCTAGTGTTAGCTTAGAACAGGGAGGTCAATGGATCTGGGGAGCTCTTGAAGCCTACAACATAGCCATTTCTAACACCCAGTCCAGGCTTATGTACCTGATCTGCTCAGCCACAGGCAGAACAGTCAGAGAGCTAACTGGTGAGGCTGCCACATCATCTAATGGCATACCCACTGCTCAGTATTCAGTCATTTCAAGTACAAATAAATGGAGTTAACCACAGATGGCACATTTAGTTCACACTATGACTATAATATTACTCGCTATTTACAGACTAGTATAGGAATAAACATGTTTACTCTGATAATTCTGAATACTAATGTAAAATCATCCTGCTATATTCACTCATGGATTGGATGGAAACAGTCTGCAGAAAGTGTTATTTCATGCTATTTTTGAGATATGTATAGTGTCTCTTGCTTCCTCACTGTGGTGGGTACAATGTAAAAAGCTTTGCATGCTCCTGGTCCCTAAAAAAAGTACAGTATATTCTGAAGCTAAACTCTATAATGTGGCAGCCACTAGCCACATGTGACTATTTAAACTTAAAATAATTAAAATTAATAAAATTGAAAATTCAGTTCTTCACTTGCACTAGCTACTTTTTAAATATTGCATAGCCCCATGTGGCTGGAGACTACCTCATTGAATAGCACATATGTAGAGCATTTCCATCATTGCAAAAAATTTTATTGGAAAGCAATGTAAAGTATTATTTTTTCTAAATGCAGTGTGTAGAATTGCTCCTTCTGCTTATTCAAAATGTAGATTTCTGGTCTCATTCTAGATCTATTAAATCAGAGTCTCTAAGGCATAGCCTTAAAATACGCATGTAAACAAACTTCTTAAATGTTCTTTATGTGCAATGAAGTTTCAGACTGCTTCATAGAGTATGTCCTCACATCCATTACATATTCACGTACCAATCATCAAGTGTTGCCAAATATATTCCAAATATATTTCATTTTACTTTTTATTTTATTTTCAATTTTAGGTTCAGGGGTATATGTGCAGGTTTGTAATATGAGTAAATTGTGTGTCACATATGTTTGGTTGTATTGTTCATTTCGTCACCCAGGTAATAAGCATAGTATCCAATAGGTAGTCTTTCTTTCTTTCCCTCTTTCTTTTCCTTTCCTTTTCTTCTTTTTCTTTCTTTTCTTTTCTTTTCTTTTCTTCTTTCTTTCTTTCTTTCTTTCTTCTTTCTTTCCCTTTCTCTCTCTCTTTCCTTCCTTCCTTCCTTCCTTCCTTCTTCCTTCCTTCCTTCTTTCCTTCCTCCCTACCTCCCTCTCTTCCTCTCTCCCTCCCTCCCTCCCTCTCTTTCTCTCTTTCTTTCTTTCAACAGACTTTTGCTGTTGTTGCCCAGGCTGAACGGCAATGGCACGATCTCAATCCACTGCAACCTCCACCTCCCGAGTTCAAGCAATTCTCCTGCCTCAGCCTTCCAAGTAGCTGGGATTACAAGTGTGCACCACCACACCTGGCTAATTTTGTACTTTCGGTAGAGACAGGGATTCACCATGTTGGTCAGACTGGTCTCAAACTCCTGACCTCAAGTGATCCACCTGCCTCAGCCTCCCAAAATTCTGGCATTACAGGTTTGAGCCACCGCGCCCAGTCAGTAGTTTTTCAATTATCACCTTTCTCCCACCCTCTACCCTCCGGTAGGCCCCAGTGTTTGTTGTTCCCTTCTTTGTGTCCATATGTACTCAATGTTTAGCTCAATGTACTCAAAATACTGAATGTTCTCATTCTCTTTTCTGTCCTGTGTTAGTTAGCTTAGGAAAATGGCCTGAAGCTCCATCAATGTTGCTGCAGAAAACATGATCTCATTCTTTTTTATGGCTTTGTAGTATTCCATGATGTATATGTACCACATTTTCTTCATCCACTCTACCATTGTTGGGCATTTAGGTTGTTTCACATCTTTGCTATTGTAAACAGTGCTGCAGTGAACATAAGCATGCATGTGTCTTTACAGTAGAATGATTTACATTCCTTTATGTGTATGTCCAATAATGGTAGATCTAAGTTGTTTGAAAAATCACCAAACTGCTTTCCACAATGACTGAATTTGTTTATACTCCCACCAACAGTATATAATTGTTCCCTTTTCTTTGCAACCTCGCCAGCATTTATTATTTTTTGACTTTTTAATAATAGCCATTCTGACTGGTGTGAGATATTATCTTGTGGTTTTCATTTGCATTTCTCTAATGATCAGTGATATTGAGCTTTTTTTAATATGCTTGTTGGCCACATCTATGTCTTATTTTGAAAAGTGTCTGTTCATGTCCTTTGCCCACATTTTAATGGGGTTGGTTTTTGCTTTTCAATTTGTCTAAGTTTCTTATAGATTCTGGATATCAAATGTTTGTCAGATGCATAGTTTGCAAATATTTACTCCCATTCTATTGGTTGTCTGTTTACTCTGCTGATAGTTTCTTATGTTTCACAGAGCTTTTTAGTTTAATTATGTCCCATTTGTCAATTTTTGTTTCATTGCAATTTGCTTTTGGTGTCTTCGTCATGAAATCTTTGCAATGTCCTATATCCAGAATTGTATTTCCTAGGTTGTCTTCAAGGATTTTTATAGTTTTAGTTTTAGGTTTTATATTTAAGTCTTCAATCTGTCTTTAGTTGATTTTTGTATATAGTGTAAAGAAGGGGTCCAGTTTCAATCTTCTGCCCCATTTATTGTATACCAGCACCATTTATTGGATAGGGATTCCTTTACCCATTGCTTGTTTTTGTCGAGTTTGTCGAAGATCACATGATGCCTCCAGCTTTGTTTTTTTGTTTTGTTTTGTTTTTGCTTATGATTGCCTTGGCTATTTGGGCTCCTTTTTGGTTCCTGTGAATTTTAAAATAGTTTTTTCTAATCCTGTGAATGTCATTGGTAGTTTGATAGGAATACCACCAAATCTGTAAATTGCTTTGGGCAGTATGACCATTTTAACTATATTGATTCTTCCCCTCGATGAGCATGAAATGTTTTTCCATATGTTTGTGTCATCTCTCATTTCTCTGAGTTGTGCTTTGTAATTGTTGTAGAGGTCTTTCCCCTCCCTGGTTAGCTGTATTTCTAGGTATTTTATTCTTTTTGTAGCTATTGAGAATGGGATTATGTTCTTGATTTAGCTCTCAGCTTGGATGTTGCTGGTGTATACAAATGCTACTGATGATTTGTATACATTAATTTTGTATCCTGAAACTTAGCTGAAATTGTTTCTCAGATAAAGGAACCTTTGGGCAGAGACTGTGGTGTTATCTGGGTACAGAATCATATCATCTGCAAACAGAGATACTTTGACTTTCTATTTGGATGCCTTTTACTTCCTCTTGCCTGATGGCTCTCAGTACGACTCAGAGTACTAGGTTGAGTAGGATTGATGAGAGAGGGCATCCTTTTCTTGTTTTGGTTTTCAAAGGTGTTGCTTCCAGCGTTTGCCCATTCAGTGTAATGTTGGCTGTGGGTTTGTCGTAGATGGCTCTTATTATTTTGAAGCATATTCCTTCAATGCCTAGTTTGTTAAGGATTTTTAACACAAAGGGATGTTGACTTTTAATGAAAGCCTTTTCTGCATCTATTAAGATAATCTCTTTTTTTGTTTTGTTTTAGTTCTGATTTTATGATGAATCACATTTATTGATTTGTGTGTGTTGAACCAACTTTGCATCCCAGGAATAAAGCCTACTTGATCGTGGTGGATTAGTCTTTTGATGTGCTGCTGGATTTAGTTTGCTAGTATTTTGTTAAGGATTTTTGCATCTATGTTCATTAAGAATATTGACCTGAAGTTTTCTTTTTTTGGAGTGTCTCTGCCAGGTTTTGGTATCAGGATAATTCTGGTCTCATTCTATGAGTTAGGGAGGAGTCCTTCCTCTTCAATTTTTTTGGAATGGTTTCAGTAGGAATGGTGCCAGCTCTTCTTTATATATCTAGTAGAATTTGGCGGTGACTCCATCCAGTCCATAGCCTGTTTCTGGTTGGTAACCTTTTTATTACTGATCCAGTTTCAAAACTCATTATTGATATGTTTAGGGATTTAATTTTTCTGGGTTCAATCTTGGAGGGTTGTATGTTTCCAGGATATTCTAAGTATATCTTATTTAAAATAGTTCTTCCCTTACTTATTTGTTTTATGTTTTCTTCCTTTCTTCTCTTTTTTTTTGAAATATGTTTTTGCCATGTATTTTGGAGTCATAATGTAATTCCTATAAGGAGAGTAATTACCACATTATTTGGTTGAAGTGATTAGCAAGGATCTTTATTCCTCCTTATTACCAATGATTGCAGCATTAGGGAACATAACCAGATAATAAAGTAATGAACATAGGAACACCTGAGGAAACTAAAATTTCCACTGAAATCTTCTTCAACTTCAGAAATGCCCCTCTTCCTTTTTTTCTATTCCTTTAGTATTACTATCCCTGTAAGTTATGGAGAAAGACAGAATCACAGCCTCAGTGATAAAGGGACTCTTAGAAATCAGCTTCCCCTCCCTGCTTGAATTATGTCTATACAATCAGAATGATCATCTAGCACTGGGGCTCCATAACTTAGGTGGTCGTTAGAACCACCCTGGGACTGGGGTCTGCATCTGGTTAGGAAGTTCCCCCAGGTGATTCTGATAATCCGAAGGATTTGAAAACCACTAATCTGGGCTAAGATTGATCATCTCCAGTGCTCCGCATATAACCTCTTTCCTGAGACTGCCTACTCAATCATTAGAGTCCTTAGAATATCCTTCCTTATATGAAGTTAAACTCATGTTGGAAGCATCTATCCACAGGTCCCAGTGCTGCTCATTAAGCATCTAAAGAATACGCCTAATTCTCTACCTGACAGTCTTTTCACATGACACATTTTTCCACTTGAGACAACCAACCACATTTCTCCAGAGCCTTCTTTTCCTGTGATTTGTCCTGATCATGATTTGCTTTTTTGTAAACCATTTTATTTTACGTATGGCATTGTGTCATCTCATCATGGTGGTCCTCTCTCCTAAAAAGTTTTTGGTTTGCTTGCATCATTTTTATATGTAGCATTCTATGTTGTTCACTGTGTAGAAAATTGTTATACTCTTGAATGTAGTATTGAGATACAGAAAAAATGTAGCACTTTGAACCATTTTTCCTATTAATAAAGCCTGACTTAATTCATACCATTTAGTAGCAATATCATCATCACATCACACTTTCTGTCCACTGAAATCCGGGCATCCTCCTCTGTACACTGCTGTTCACCATGTCATTCTTCCCTAATCCCAAATATGTGTTTTGTTAATTTAATTGTTGGTTATATGTATCAATAAGTGTTCAGATGGAAATAAATAGCATTCTTTCCTCTGACCCCACTCCAAATTAGGAGGATTTTACGTGACTTTCTGCAGTTTACTCAACGTTAGGATTTCAGCAGTGATATCTGTTCCTTTCTGTAACAGGTAGTACAAGCTGATCTGATCAGTTCTAATATAAGTCCGTCCTGGAGGTCTTTTTTCCCTTCTTTCATTTCCTATCCTGCAGTGTGGGATTATACGTTTGCCACTCCCTGCCTGGGGACTCTGAATGAGATCTGAAGACAACTGGAATTTTCACCAGTGTCCTAAATCACCATTATTAAGTCCAAAGAGCACATCCTGTACAGGAAAATTGCAGCAGCATATGGGCGGCCTCTTGCACTTCATATGTTATCCATCACATTACAGAGCCGTGCCACATGTTCCTGAAGCAACCGGGGAAGAACTTGGCTCACTGCTTGCTGAGTAGGGCCTCTTAATCTGTTTTACAGCAAACAGTTTTGCAATTACTGTGGGCATCGTGAACCCAGCTGATATTTGAGCTTTGTCCTAACAAATCTGTGGCAAATAAACTTATGACACAAAGATAGTCAACTGAAATCAATGGAAAAGGAACTAGAGAAATGGCAAAAGCGCTCGGGCGCCTGTAGTCCCAGCTACTTGGGAGGCTGAGGCAGGAGAATGGCGTAAACCTGGGAGGCGGAGCTTGCAGTGAGCTGAGATCCGGCCACTGCACTCCAGCCTGGGCGACAGAGCAAGACTCCGTCTCAAAAAAAAAAAAAAGAAATATAGAAGGAAAGAAAATGCAAATCTCCACTTACAGAGCTTTCATCTTGGCTAATTTTTGTATGCATATGTGTATATATATATATATATATGTATATATGTTTTACAGACACACACACACACCCTTCTTATATACCTCACATTAAATGCTTATCAAGTACTTGTGATAAGCTAGGCAACATGCTAGGTATTATGAAGATAAAACATAATCTAAAATAGGGCTGGGTGTGGTGGCTCATGCCTGTAATCCCAGCACTTTGGGAGGCCAACGTGGGTGGATCACCTGAGGTCAAGAGTTCGAGACCAGCCTGGCCAACACGGTGAACCCCATCTCTACTAAAAATACAAAAAACTAGCCAGACATGGTGTCGGGTGTAACCCCAGCTACTTGGGAGACTGAGGCAGGAGAATCACTTGAACCCAGGAGGTGGAGGTTGCAGTGAACTGAGATCATGCCATTGTACTCCAGCCTGGGGCAACAAGAGTGAATTTCCAAAAAAAAAAAAAAAACCTCAATACCTGCCCTCATGAGAGAGTCCAGTGAATGAGAACAGACAAAGTGTCTGGTGTTATGTAGGTCTATAAGGTGAGTTTTTCTTTTGGTCTGACGTTAAAAAAAAAAAAAAAAAAAAGACATTCATGAAGAAATGACAGTTGAGCTGAGATCTGAAGCAGTGGATACAAACATTTTTATATAATATACTCCAAATACATATATGTTTATGCATAAATTGTATATACTCCTACCAATGGCTATTTCAGTATCTTTAAAGCATAATTTACTTTTAAGTTTAGGTGAAAGTAAGAAGAATAAAAGCTCTAAGTCTTTTTTCCAGTCCCCAAAAGAATTGTCTCATATTCCCCAAAGAATGCTCACATCCTACTTTGGAGACTTCTTTGAGGTTATGAATAAAATGACTAAGCAAAATGAGTAAGGATGGGGGAAGGATATGTGTGAAGGCTTTGGAGAAGAAGGAAGCAAAGTGTGCTTGAAAAGCTGAAGGGAGCCCAGTGGGGCTGAGTGCAGATGAGAGGGAGGGCATGCCTTTAGGTGAGGCTAAAAGTTAGGCTACAGACCAGGCAGGGCATTGTAGAACCCAGTAAAGTCTTAGAGCATTAACTTAAAACCAGTGGCAAGCTGTGAAATGTTTAATCAGTGGGTTAGAAGATTCCATTTGAGTTTGAAAAGCATTACTGTATCTTGTTATGGAGAACGGATTTTCAGAGCTCATGTTACATCTCGGGCAACTGATTTTGCTTAGGGTGAATTAAAGTTTATGGGAATATTATTTGTGCTCCAACCTTTGTTATTAAAAATGCTTTTCTAACTTAGTCAAGGTATATAGTGTATCATGTAGCATAATGAGCATAATGAAATCTTTGGTCTTGCAGCGCCTCAAGATAGGCCAATAGATATTTGTGATTAATAATTATCCTGACAATGCCCATCATCATCATTCTGAATCACATTTCTTTTAGCATATCGCTTTATTGTCTAAAAATATATAACAAAACAGCAAGAAAGTGCTTTACTTGGAACAACTCTGTTAATTCTCACAACCACTCTATGAGGTACATAGGCTCAGGATAACTCTCATGTTGCTTATGTTATAGACTATTGTTACTAATTATTCTATATGAAGTGTTTTGGGAGATTGTCAATTTTTTTAAATGAATAAACACAGATTTAGAATGCTTACTTCACTAAAGCTAGAGTTGCTTGGTTGGTTTTGATGCCCTAAAACTAATGCTTTTTACAATAATTTTATATAAAATACTTTTTATATAAAAGTATTCTACTTTCTCTTATTTACCTAGCAAATCTATTACATCTCATTGGCTAAGGCAATAAATGAGTAGTTGCTAAGTACTGTAGATACTATAATTTAAACTAAGCTTAAGTGAAAGCCAAAGAGTTAAAACTATGTTTTAATTTCTTTTTTACAAGATGAAATTAAAAGGTTTGTAAGTAGAGTGTCTCTTGCCCCAAGAACAGTTTCTGAACCCTAAAGAAAAAGTGAGAGTCGATCTAATTGATCCAATGCCAACTCTTCTTTAAATAACATAAGCGGACACCCATAGTTTTCCAGGAATTTGTGAACATATTGTTGTTACCATCTTATAAAAGTCCTTATTGTTTTCAATTAAATTTCCTATAAGTTTTATATACAATCATTCTATACAAAAACAAGAATAATAATTATATACACTGCTACACTGAAGTTGAGAAAATAGACTGTAGTGTTTAGTAAAATGGGAGAATTTGAAGGTTCCTGGCTGATTTTCTTCTTCTTCCTTAAACACTAGAATCATTATTGGGAGAAATGTGTGGCCTTTCCAGCCCCGAAGCTATTTTCATCCTCGTTGAGTTCTTTTGCCTAGTCAATTTACTAAAGAGATAGCACAGTTTGATAAGTCATCTTTTCTTAAGAAAAAGAAAGCTCTCCATAGCATGTGGCATAATTTAAAGCCATTATTCAGGAGAAACCCTGCAAAGCTGAGCTCCTAAATATGGAATCACTCTCATTTTCCTACAGTCAGCTTGAATCATGAATGTCACGTAGGTGTAGTCTGAGAAATCCCTTGCATTTCTCAGATGGTCTAGAGTGAGCCAAAAGATGATAGAAGGGCTCCAACTTTAGAGGAACTTGAGTAGAGCATGAAATCAAACTAGAGGTAATTTTGTAGTGGCACATATAGTGTTTCTAAACATTCTGTTGTTTTTCTTTTTTGAGGCAATTTTTTTTTTCAGTTTATACTTTCATTCTACTAGTATATTCTTAAAATAGATATTTTTGAAAGGATAAGAGATAGCTTTCAAAAATTATTTAAATATAGAAAAGTAAACCCTGAGAATATTTATTTACAAATTTGTATAGCTGAGACCATACACAGAAGCTCTTCTTTAATAAAGACATTGTTTATGTTCTTCACAGTGTGTAAGTAATAGTGTAGTGAAATAGAGACCCATTTTAGTTCTCATTTTCTACTGGTCTGTTTATAACTTTAGATCAGTTGCGTTTGTATACATATTTATAACAAATTTTATTTGAGCCTTATTTTTCTGTTTTGTGTACATTTGATCTGATGAGTTTTGGATCTCTTATACATTTCAACTCACATGATCTTCTTTCAATTACTGCCATAATAATTTAATCTGCATAAAAACATCAACCATGTGGTTACTCTCTCTATGTATCTATGAGCCTGGCACATAGATGTTGCTCATTAAATATTTGTTAATCAAGTAATTGTTATAATAAATGTCCTAAGTGGAGAGAACAAGTGAATAGTCTTTCTAAATTGTACAAGCTCAATTTAATGCACTTACGTGTAGTATAGCAAAGTGGCCAAGGCAGTGCAGTGTCATGGTTAACAGCGCAGGCTGTGAAACCAGGTTGCTTGGATGTGTACCTGAGCTCCATCATGGACTAGCTGTGTGACTTTCTTCACATTCCTTAGCTTTAAAACTATTTTTTAGATATTAAAACATGGTTACCAATTGCAGATAAATTTTAGGTGATTATCAGGAATGAATGCATTTGTACATGGAAAGCACCTAGAAGGGTGCCCAGCACATAGTATGCCTTCAGTGTGTGTTCTGTCTATTAATAGTAGAGTGTATTGCAAGACTAGGGATGAGAAAAAGCCCCAAAATATCGTGGCATTTACAACTTTTAAAGCCTAAAACTAAAATAATAATGTATGTCTCAAGAGTTTATGTCAGACCTGATCTGAAGCAGGAACAAAACAATGTTAGTATGGAAGGATTTGCTTAGACTGGCAGTAAGGTAGGCCTGAGGTCAAGACCAGATAGATCAGATAAATTGAAAAGGTAAAAAGAAAACATTGGAGACAAATATAAATATATTCTTATTCTTTTGTTCTCTAACTAATTACTGGTCTCGTTGTGGCTAGAGTCTTGTGTCACTTTTGGTTGCCTCATTTAGAAAGAAACGTGGGCCTGGTCAACCCTCTTCGTATATTGAGAAGTAAGTGGCTGCCAAGAGTTTGTGCAGCAGGGAGCACAGGGTTCTATGGACTGCATTGTAATGAAGAAGTGACAGACAGTTGAGGACCTGCTCCTTTGAGGAAAGTTGGTTATGTTCCTGGGGTTTGGTCTTTACAGACAACTCCAGCGACATGTCAAGTATCCTGTTCACTCAAGTTTCAATAGCAAGGTCAGATTTCCCTGCCTCTCTCCCACCCTGCTCCTACTTCCAATTCTTAGCAACTTGAGGGTAGAGAAGCAACTAATGCACGGAAGACCCATAATAGATATTTTTGTATTTAAAAAGCAGAAGCATTTTCAGAAGAAAAGGGTATCTGGCCTCCCTATTTAGAGTTATACTACATTGTATGTTCACTCGCCACAACAATCTCCCTCTGATCTGTAGGTCTCTGAATATATTATTTTCATTGCTTGGGACACTCATTCCTGCTTCTTGTACTGGGTTAACCTCTACACATTCTTAAAAGCTCGACTCGCATGTTATCATCCCCAGAAAACCCCTTCTTACTATGTCCTTTCCACGACTACTCAGATTGAGATAACATAAATGCCCCTTTTCTATAACCCAGGGTACTCTGCATATATCTCTCACGGTCATAAATTCTACTATTACTTTTCTGTTTTCCTTTTAAAGTAAGATTCTTCATGCCAATGACTTTGACTTTCTGCTGTGTATCCTAGGGATTTACCTTTGCTTAATATAAGAAATGATTTTGAAATAATAGGGTTTAAAATGAACTGTGGCAAACAGTTCTATCAGCACAAGTTCAGAATGGAAAATAGGGAGTGGCTATGACCCCTCCCTCATCTGAGATTCTGTGAAATGTCTCATCCAATTCTTAAAGCAGATCCAGTAAGACACTACTTGAGAACGCTATTATTAGCCAAAGATAGTTGACTTTGCATATGCTAAGGTAGTGAAATGACATTTCTATGGTATATTTAGCAATTTAGATTTTTGCCTATTCAGCAGGTTTTTCTTCTTTCTAATTTAGTAGTTTTTATTATGCCATTACATCCTCATAATTTTATATTTACTATTTTAAAACTCGCTTCTAACATTTCAGGGTCAAATTAAAACTGCTTGTCCTCTCATAGGGCGTTTTCCAGCCCTTCAGGTAGGTAGCTGTATTTCTTGTTTCACTGCATCTTGAACACCCTGACTCCTGTCACTGCAGGTCACTTATCAAACTCTTCCTTGGCCCTCAGCCCCGTTCCGACTTCAACTCTTTTTCCCCAGTCTAGCTTTTTCTCTGGCCAGCCTTTATTATTGATAATAGAAACATCATTTTCACTTTTCTTTCTGCTGCTGTTAGTTGATATTTGAATTATTTCACCTAAAGCAGACATTTATTGTAAAACTATCATAATAATAACCCCCATTTTGAAACTTTTGAAAGTTTCTTTAAACCAAGTATCTAAGGTTGTTTAAATATACAGGCATCAGTGTTAGAGACAATTATTAGACAATAGCTCAGATCCATGAGAGGGGAGAATAGCTATTTTATGAATAAAGATCTACTTCCACTTTAGGAATTAAAGCAAAAATATTTGATGGCTTAAGTAAACCCTAGGCCTTGATTTCTTGTGTTAGTTTAAATGAAAGTGATGATTAAACTCAGGCCCCTGCTGTGAAAAGCAAGTGTATTAAATTCTAACATTCATGAGGTCAGAAGAGTGTAATTTACTAATTAAAACACACTAAATGGCTTTAATGAAGTCCACATACTTTTGAATCAGCTTTGTACATTCTGTTTCACATTCTGTAAGTCATCTAATAATTGAAATTGTTATTTGCAATCAGATTAATGAATGTAGTTATTGCTTTTAACTTACGTAACCTGAGTAATATTCAATGCTACAGTTAGAAAGATATTTGCTGTTTCAACAACATATATTTTTTGGTACAGGTAAGGATATGCAAGGGGTGTTCATATATCTCTCAGCTGCCGAAGTCAGTATGTGTATAAGAAATGCTTCCAGTCACTCATAGAGGCTTTTATGAAAGATATTTATTCAAGAGCTCCATCAAAAAAGAAGTACATCACCATTACAACAAAGTCTCCTTCCTTGAGATCTTGTGGAGTAACAGTACATATTCAGATAAATGAACCATTGAACGCTGTCTGTAATAGCAACAGCTGGCACCTCTCAGATAACGCTGAGCTACCCAGCCCCCATAGATCAGAAAATAGGCAACAACTAAGTTGAATTTTTACAGATCTGAAATCTGCTGAATACCCATTGAAAGAGAGCAAAATGTGCATTAGACCTCGCTGACAAATGCCCAAGGTTCAATCTCTCAAACAGTTTTGCAAACCAACGAAAACAGGAGTGAAAGGGATTATCTCCATCCTCAAATTTTCAACATGGTCAAAGGGACTGTAAAATCCTTCTGGTGAGCAAGCCAGGTTTAATGGTCGGGAACAAATGCTTCTTTAGTCACAGGGCAAGGTTTTTGGATTTGTAATTTCCTGTTAGGGACAGCAAAGGCAGTGTACACCCTCCACTCGTACTCTGCCCTGCTTTCCAGCCCTCTTTCCCATATTGTTTTTCCTTCCTTTTTTCTTTCCCTTTTTTTCTAGTGAAAATCTAACTATAATGCAGGGTCTCCTGGAGTCTGCACATTGAGGGCATGAGGGTCATACTGTGAACTGTTCACCACCATTCTGCACATGAACCCACTCTCTAGAGAAGTAAATATGTACTCAAACTGCTAACTGTAAACATAATTGGTGACTAGTGGAAGGTTGAACGAAGCGCTAACAACAGCTCATTAAAGGCTGAATAGATGATCTTATGCAATCAGTTGCTCTGTGACTGTGCCCCAGCATAGCAGTGGGCCTCCTATTGTAACTAGTCTTTTCATAGCCTGTGCCATTTTCTCTATTGACTTCTGTGATTGCAGATAGCAGAGAGTAGGTGCTGTTTTCCAAAATCAGTAGTTTGTTAAATGCAAACTACTGACATTCTTTTGAAACATAGTGGGGAGTATTGTCCAATATTGTTACTGATTTATTTTGAATCTGCAACAGGCCCCTCTCTGTTTACCAATCACATGTTAAATTACTCTGACAGATGCATTTTAAAAAGTGACTAAATTTAGTCTGAGGTTACATGGAACAAAGATGGATGGCTTATCATTAGCTTCTGGTGTTATTAACTCACAGGAACTTACATATCTATGAATTTCCCACAGGGCTAGAAACTGCCTTGAACTTATTACAGGTTCAATATCTACTTCTCTACTTTGTGATCACTGGTTTGTGCCCCCAAACAACTTTTATTTGCCATTGGATATGACTATAAAAGTAATAGAATGAATGTCCTTTATGTTGTAGCAACATGTTGAGTTTTTGCTTCAAAATAGAGGAAAACAAAGGCAAATTTCTTGTATTGCCGCTCACTCTGCTAATTTGAGCTCTTTTCTAGTAATCATAATCTAGAAAAGGTGAGCAAGAGTCACCTGTGTGACATTATATAAGTGTTAATACTAGTCTGCAAAATGATTATTTCTTTTAAAAGGACATCCACTAAATGATTAACTTGTGTGAATAAATAATGAATCAAATACAATCCTCTGTTCTTTCTTGCTTCTGTTGTTGTTGCTGTTATTTTAACTAACCTCTGAGAAAACAAGTGCAAATTGGATAACATTCCTCATGAATTTAAAAAAAAAAAAAAAAAAGCACACATTTTTGTAGAACAAACAAATCAAGAACTAGATATGATACAGGAAAAATACTTAAACATAGCACAAACCTTCAGAATAGTGTTTAGAAGTCTTGAAATAGAATTAGGTCAACTCTGGGAATAATTTCTAAGGACAAAATAATTGTATATATTCGTTTTATTCATATTAAGTGAAAGAATAAGGAAGAGCTAGACTCAGACAAAAAGGAAAGAAGTATCACTTTTTCCTATTTTGCAATTGTCATCTGGGTAAAGGAGAAAGGTTTCAAGATTGCAAAAGGTGAAGCACAAAACATAGAAATAGTGACACCATCTGACTAACTTAAGTGAGGTCAATTGCTGTTGGCCAGGTGAAATATGTCCCACTGCCTGCTGATAAAATCAATGAAACTTACTTAGGATTTTTGAAAAATCAATAATAATGGACTTGAGGAGTAAATGTGGAAAAATTCAGCCCTGGTTTTGTAAAAAGAGTAAGGAGTTGGATGTTCTAACCATAAAATGTAGGGTCTGTTGTCAATTCTTGGAAAAATATTTTGGACAAATTGCTAACTTGATAGTGAGAAAAGAAAGTGATGATCACCATGAGCCAGGATAGAGTCACCAAATATTATGTTATGTCTAATCAAACTTATACTTTCTTGACCATCTTAAAAGACTATTAATTAGAAGAATGGAGTAGCAAAATATTGGAGAATATATACCATGATACCATAAATGACAGACAGAGGACAATGAATAGAATGTTAATAAAGCTGAGTTCACCTGGAGCAAATTTCTTAAGGCATGTTATAAGGATCAATGTTTCTGTCAGTGGATTGTATGGGAATATTAAACACAGAGATGATGTATGTAACAGGAATGTGGATAAGCACATAACATGCTGAATAACAGACTTGAAATTTTAAGTTTTCAGGAATTTAGAATAATGATACAAATAGAACATATGTCAAGTTTAGCATTTAGATATGTATAAAAAATTGACTTTTGAATTGACTGCAATTTCAGCTCAAATCAATAGTCTGACATAGTTATGTCAACAATAAAGGGAATTTTAAGTTGTAGTAGAATTAAGGAAGATGATGATCCAACCTGACCCTTCTTAACCGTGAAATCCTAGGACCCCCAATTTGTAAGGATTTAAATGCCATCTTGCTCAATTATTTTTATGGTTAGTATAACCAACCATACTTCTAATAAGTAGTGTTCCAGTCTCTTGAATATCATAAAAACAGGTCATTCTATTTTTATTTTGTAAAAAATGTGAAAAATATCTTATTTGAGGTCCAAATTGATTTGCCTACAACTTTTACCAAATTGATATGATTCTGTTTCCTTGAACCACACAGAACAGTCCTAACCTATTTCCAGTTGACAATCCTTTAGTAATCTGATAATCACCTCATTATCCTAATCAGATGGTATTTCCCTGCAAAATATACACTATCATGTCAACATCTTCTCTCAACATCTTCTCTTTTGTTAGTATTACTGTTTATTCATGCAACACAAAGTTACTGTTTCTAATTGGTGTGCTAGTATTGGTGATAGAAAAAGTAGATTTTTTCTCTGCTCTCAAAGAGGCACTTTTTCTAAAAGGTGTCAACAAATATTACTGATTCATATTAAGTTTTTTGTCAACTAAAATCTCTAAGGCTCTTTTTGCTTCATAGCAGTTGCTTTAGTCATGTTAATAGTTCTGTTCTAAGACCAATTTTAGAAGTAGCAAAGAGCTGAATCAAAAGTAAGAAATAGAAATCTTTGAAAGAAACAAGGACATTCAAAGCCTGAGGATAACATGAGCTGATGCCATACATGACAAGAGATAACTGACAGGAGATACATGGTTTATAGGGTACTTGTGTGGAGTCAGGCTTTATAGGCCAGTATAAATCAGAAAGCAGGAAGAGTCACTACTGAATAAAGCTGGAACTTTAAAAAGTCTCCTCCCTGGAAGAAGGGAGCCATGAAACCTTAGCTAATTGGTGCAAAAGGCAACACTAAAGTTTGCCACCTAGCCAGGCCTCAGTGGGAAAAAAAGTCTTGCATGAAATTGAAACCGAGACTGCACTGACTTAAGTAATTCATAATTTTTAAATGGAGATAATGTAGCAATAAAAACATTATAAATACTTCTAAGTAGTTATGATAATATAAAAGATGTTTATTTTTAAAACTAGCAACTAAAATTTCTGAAATAAAAACTGTAGTCAATACAATTTAAAAATCTATGCATAAATTCAACTACAGATTAGACACAGCTGAAAGTAAAATTAATACACTGGAAGTTGTATCTATGAAAGTCATATACAATGTAGCAAATCAAAATAAAGACATATTAAATATTCAATGAATAATATTCCTATATATTTTTATATATTCTATAAAAGATACAATGTGTCATGGTTAATTTATGGTGTCAATTTGGCTAGGCTATAGTATTTAGTTGCTTGGTTAAACACTAGTCTAGATATTGCTGTGAAGGTATTTTGGGGGGGGGGATCAGGTTAACATTTAAATCAGTAGACTTTGAATAAAATACATCACCCTTCTTAATATGATTGGACCTCATTTAATCAGTTGAGGCCTTAAGAGAAAAGACTGAAGTCCTCTACAGAAGGAATTCTGCTTCCAGACTGCCTTTAGACTCACAACTATAGCATTAATGCCTGCTGGAATTTTTAGTCTGTTGGCCTCATCTGCAAATTTTAGACTTGCCAGACAGCACAGTGATGTGGGTCACTATTTAAAATCAATCTCTCTCTCTCTTTCCACATATAAATATATATGCTATTGGTTCTGGTTCTCTGGAAAACCATAACTAATACAAAATGAGAATTCCAAAAATGGCCTGATAGAATTTTCAAAAAAAGAAAATAGACAAAATGGGGAAGAAAAAATATTCAAAATGATAAAGAACAAGAAAGTCTTAAGATTCAAATACAAAAAGTCTATTTGCAGAATAAACAAAAGCAAATTTGCACAAAGCCACCTTGTAGTTACACTAAAGATCACCAAAGGAAAAGTGATAATATTAAAATCAATCAAACAAAATTAAGACAGAATACTTAAAAAGAAATATCTATTCAGTTTATGTGTCATCAGCAACAATACAGACCAGAAGACAATGGAGGATTATCTTCAATGTGATGAAAGAAAACAATTTTTCTGTGGTGATGAAAGAAAACAATTTTTCTAAGTTCTATCCCCAACTATATTATTTCACATAATTGGTTCAACTGAGCCTATGTATTTGAATGTGAATAGACATAGAAAAATTTTTAAACTAACTAGAACATAGAAAGTTTGAAACATACCTAGAACATAGAAAGTTTGAAACAAACAAAAGCACCAGGGAAATCTGAATTAAAAAGTAAGATGTAAAAAATAACAAAATAGACTTTCATCAACAGAATATAAAAAATCTGAAGTGAAATGTAACCAAATGAAAACTTTAAATTATATCCAAATACATTTGAACAAGTAAATAAAAAACACTGACAAATATAAACATAGTGGAAAATTTAATGTACCTTCGCTTAAAACTTGTAGATGCAAAATACAAAAAAAAAATAAATAAATAAGGTGATGAAATAGAGTGTTTTATTTTGTTTTGTATTGAGACAGGATCTTACTCTGTCACCCAGGCTGGAGTGTAATGGCACTTTCATGGCTTACTGCAGCTTCAGCCTCCGAGACTCAGATGATCATATCACCTCAGCCCCTCAAGTAGCTGGGACTACCGGCATGCACCACCGTGCCCAGATAATTTTTTAATTTTTTGTAGAGACGAGGTCTCAGTATATTGCCCAGGCTTGTCTCAAGCAATCCTCTCACATTGGTCTCCCAAAGTACTAGAATCCCAGACATGAACCAATGCACCCAGCCTGATATAAAGTGTTTGAGCAGCAGAGTTAATGAGCTTAAGTGGAAGTATATATAAAGCCGTGCACAAAGCAATTGGAAAATATATATTCTTTGCAAGAAAGAATGGTTCATTTAAAAAAAAAAATGACGACATAAAACTTCTCAAAAGTAACTGATAAAAATGCAATGACTTCCCCACTTCCAAATTTGATCTACCTGGACTCTAAAAAACACAGTTTAAATATATAATTTGTCAGAGCAAAATTTATCATGAAAAAAAGTAGAATATTTAGACTTCCTGAAAACACTTTATACCAAATGTTTTAATATGGCACTAAAGAGAGTCTAGAGGGAAATTTTTGCAATATTTTAAATACATATATTTTTAAATAAGATTGAAAATTGATGAGCCTAGTATTGAGTTATAGAAAGTAGAAAGGAGGAGGGAAGCTAAACTAGACAAGTGGAAGGAAATAAAGACAAGGCAACAAATGGATGAAATAAGTAGTAAGAAAGCAATAGAGAAGATAAACAAATTCAGAAGCTATTTTTTTGAAAAGCTAATAAGATAGGAAACATACACAATGAATAATCAAGTAAAAAAAAGATGGCAGAAAAATCACTGCTAGGTGAAAGGGGTCATAGTTAAAATATAGTAGACTTTTTTAATTTTCGTGAATATATGGTAGATGTATATATTTATGGGGTAATGAGATGTTTTAATACAAACATGCAATGTGAAATAAGCATATTATGGAGAACGGGGTATTCATCCCCTCAAGCATGTATCCTTTGAGTTACTAACAATCCAATTTCACTCTATGTTATTTTAAGATGTACAATTAGTTATTATTGACTATAGTCACCCTGTTGTGCTATTAAGTAGTAGGTCTTATTAATTCTTTCTGGTTTTGTGTCCATTTAGTAGAAATTTTAGAACATAAGAGTGTCAAACAACTTTATGCAAACATATTTGAAAACAGATAAAATGGGTATTTTTAGAAAAAAACTAAATGGCAAAACTGATACATGATGAAATGAGAAATTATTTCATTTTTAAATTATTTTTAATCACTTTATTTAGTGTGGTCAACAGCAACTATGCCTGTAAAGAGTTTATAACTTATTGAAAAGGCAAAAAGGAACACGTGGAGGGATTATGAATGCTATCCCATATCCATGCTTAAATGTTATATCATGGTGAACAAAGAATAAATACATTATATAGATATAATGTATATGTAATAGATACATTATATAATATATACATTATACCATATGTAGTTATATATTACAGATAATATATTTATATATATAATATAGTTATATATAACTATATGATGTTAAACTTCGGAAGAAAATTAAAACACCAGTTCCTCAGGTGAACCCTATCCTGAAATAACAGCAGAGAATATGAATGCGGACACAAACTTTGTGAAAAGGTTGTGGTTCAGCCATCATAATGTAGCAGCCTAAAGGGCTGATGTCACCTTCAATCTACCTTAATAAAAAAGTAGCACCTGAATTTGTTGTTATTCAGATGAAACCTGATGTTTCTATTCTACTGTGAATATCACCCTGTAACAGGCCATTTTTAAATTGGAATGTATTCTAAGGAGAATGACTAAAATGACCAGAGGATTTTAAACTATGTTATAAGTCATGAGCTGTCTTCAACTATCTGAAGGGATAACATGCAGAATAATTAAATATGTATAATATGGTCCCTAAAAAGAAAACTAAGATCAGTGTAGGAAAATTATTAATGAATAGTCTATCTTTATGTTGAGCTAACATTCTAGCAGTTGGATCTGTCCCAACATGGAACGACTTATGGCTGGAGATTATGACCTTCTTAACTCCGGAACTGCACCTGCACAGGCTGGATGGTCACTTAGTTAGGACGTAACAGAGGGGACAAAAACAGCAGATTACAGGTGGACCAAGATGTCCTTTGGAGTTTAATTTTATGAACATAAAAACTGTACTTTCTGGGTTTGCCTAGGTGGGTCATTCCTGGGAAACAGTTTCCGTCATCCCATGCAAATTTATGATTTGCCTAGGCAAATGCGAAATAAATCTCTAACCACCCTTTGCAATTAACAGCTTTTCAATGTCTGGAATGAATGCACTGAACTCCTACAGCAGGCGGATGTGGAGTGTCCAAAAAACATAAACTACTTCAATCATTAGTGTCCGTGCTATAAGTGTTTAAATCCTGAAGAATTAATTCAGCCACAACCAATTAACCTACTCGTGAGCATATTATACTCGTGCGCATGATTTACCTCACTGAGGAAATCCAGATTGTAGTTTGGATGTTATAGTGCACTGCCCAGATCTCCTTTTCAGGTCAGGGAACTGACTCCACAGCTGCTGCCAATGCTGATACATTACCCTTGACCAATTTCCTCACTTGGCATTGCTTTCAACCACAGACAGCCACTTGCCTAAGTCATATTCTCTCCTTGAGGACAGTCCACAACCAATGATTGCCTGATAAAGTATTTAAAAACTCCCTGGCCCAAAGGTTGTATGATTCTGAAAGGCCATTTTAGCTCCAGAGCTCTCACAAGGAAATCTTGGTCTCTGAGGCTGTTTCCTGGGGAATCTGAGATGAAAAAAATTAGCTTGATTTTTTATGTCTTCCGGGCTCCTTTTTGTGGCATGTGCACTAGGCTGACCCACACAATCACATGATGACTCTCAGGTGCCATGATTACATTGCTACAGTCATTCAGCAGTGTTAAAGAGGACCTGAGACCTAGGACCTAAGACCTTTCCTGCCACATTGTGTAATTTAACTTGGGATTTGGGGGAGGAAGTAGTAATGAAAATTGCAGCGTATAATGGAAATGGAGGAGAGGGAGAAGAAAGGTGAAATAAAAGGCTGAGAATGTGCTACTTTTTTTTCTAGCTATCAGTACATTTCCACCTTTCTTTATGAATGTACACCTTTCTGAAGCAATCCCCTCTCCATTTCTTCTCACCCTTCTCCGCATCCCATTCTTTGCAGGTCTCTTCCAATTGTCCAAAAATAGAGGTAGTAGACCACAGATGTATGAGGTGCAATGCAGAGAACACTATTTATAATCAGCAGGTCTGGATATGTATCTTCACTCCGTCACTTACCATAGATACATCTTTATATAAAATATATATGGTTTCAAGTAAACTATAAATAAAATTTGGTCCCTTGGCAGTCAATGCAGATGAGACATTTTTAGTGGAATGAACAGGACTTAAGTCATCAATTCTAACATGGTGGGCAATGGCATTTTCTTTCTAGATACAAGGATGCCTTAGTGCTTAAGCTAGCTCCAGTGGGTATTATTTTCATAATTCTTCCATTTAGGCCAACCTAAGTCCCTTTGAGTCACACCCTAGCCTACAGAGAAAACCACTGATCTTTTATCCTTCTCCCTCTTCTTTTCTTCCTATTCTTATTTTCCAGAAAACTGAATTTCCTTTGGGTTGGTTTAAACATTTTTCCCTCTATAATTTTACTTAAAATTATGACCATTTCAGAACATGAATCTCAGATACTCATTTTATCTGTATCAGTTAATATACTCCCTTGAGCAGATATATATTACGGATAAAGCTTCATGAATGTTAGCTTGCTGTGAATTGATTACTACCTATTGCCTTAAAATATCAATGTTGTTGCATTTTGCTGCCATCATATAACAAATATGAATTACATTTTCCACCTTTTTAATTCAATTTAGCTGATCTAGGCCTTCAGAGGGATTACTGAATGTTAGTTTTTCAAATTGCTTAAGCACTTTACTTTTCTAAGATGATCCAGTTATTCTGGCCAATTCAGAACAAGATTAATCTTCCACCACCGTCACTTGGGTGTGGGATCTCATCGCGTTTAAATAATTGTAATCATGAAACTAAATTCAGTTAATGGTTTGACTTTCTGTATAAAAAGCAATCATGTGATTGTCCATTCATATGTCTGTTAAAATATGGCCCCATAAACAAAAACAAGTCTGGTGTCTTCAGAATCAAAGATTAATTTTAGAAACACTGTCACCTGGTGGTATGTTAGAGTTATTGCACTTGGCTTTTCTTCAGGTTTTTCGATGTGCATGTTTAGAGAAGAATAAATCCACATCTAAGAAATTATACACCACATCTTAGTTTACTAAGTGTATTTCAGAGTCAGAACTACAAAAACCCTTTATGTTGTGACATAAGACTTTAAGACTATAGGACCTAAGACCTTTTCTCATTTTGAGAAGTGTAACCTAGTGTTCAGGGACCATTTGTGTTTACCCTTTTGTGTCTTTTATCACATACGTTTGTAACTTGCAGAAATTTGAAGGAATCTTGGTAACACTTTGGACCGATAAAACCGTCTCTGCTTATTGTGCTCCTTTGCTAGTTTGTGAAAAGTAGGCCATAAATTCTACAAGAACCACAGACGAGTTACTGTAACCCCACAGAAAACTCTGTCTACAGGGACAATGCTCCCCTCTCTATACTGAAATGAGTCATAGAGTGCCTGGCTAGCGAGAGAACAGAAAGCAGTTTGTTGTCTCTAGCTGCATCTTTCCCATTCCCCCAAAGCAGGCACCATGAGAAGCATTATAGATCTAAAAATAAGTCCCATGTGTGCTATAATATATTGATCTGGATATGCCTTTAAGGAGGAAAATAAAGGCCCATAGGTTGACGATGAATGACTTAGGCAATACAACTGTGCAGTGAATCTGGCAGCATCTATTTGGCAATGAACTAGCTCAATTGACCAACGAAGATAGCAAATCCAAACATTTCAGACCACTATGTCTACTTTGGGGATGAATGGATAAAGTTAAAATTTTGAAGAAAGAATTTAGTCTTTACCTTCTGCTGTGAGATTCATTTATGGCAGTAAAAACAGTCATTTGCCAACTTCATTGACGTCATAATGAAGAACTCCAAGTTGGCCTCAGAAACTTTGGTCCACTGATTGATGGAGATGCATGTTTAATGTCAGAACAGAATACTTTGTGGTCTTAAAAGCTTCTGATCAAAATAAGTTTAAAGGCAAAGAGTCATCCTTTCAAATTTGGGCCCATGCTTACCATGGTGCATAATAGTTGCCCTTTCGTGAGAATTTACTTGGTAAAAGTCAGGATACTACAACTTTCTTTGACTCTTCGGGCCTAAAAATTAAAAAGTACTCTTACCTTTCACAGCACAATTATGAGCAGATTTGTAATAAGGCAAGTTTCAGCCCTTTAAAGACCCTCCTCATAATGTATATTATATATACATTATACATATTATATACATATGTAATGTGCATATGCGTTATATATCATATATGTATATAATGCTCAATGCATAATTTTAGTAGACAGTGCAAACTTCTGAATCACTATTATGATCACCATAGTCTCTGGTGGATTCTTACTGAAAACGACTCAACAAAAACCATAAATTGCTTTAGCTGCCACCTGCCCATGAATTCAATAATATTAAACCAAGCTAAAATGGAAAAAAAAAAAAAAAGTCAATTTGCATAAGGTAAGACTTCAGCAACTAGAGCCATTACTCTGTAGCACATTTCTTTGGCAATGCATGAAATTAAATTAAACAAAAAACAAGAACATATTGATTTTTCTATAAATTAAATTACATTCTTCTGAAAGTGTTTTATCTTCACTTTGTGACTGATCCCTACTCATTGCTGCATCTACTGAGACCTGCAGACTGGAACCCACAGTGCCATCCTGAATGCTGCTCCTAGAATCCAAGCAAGAGTTGCGTTGCCATGGCATCCCTCTGACAACAGTCCCTAAAGGAGACACTGTCCTCATTGCTGAAAAGTTGAATCTTTTAGAATAGAGATCAATTGCATCAGTCTTTAGAAAATTGCTTAAGATAAACTTTTATTTATTTATAAAAAATGTATTTCTACTACTTCCCTAATATTTAAAATAGAAAGGTGTTGCCAAATTTTATAATTGAAAGAAAATATCCACAATTGACTGAGAAACACTTGAGGGTTGAATTATGAATTATGTTTCATTTGTCTTTAATTTTAGCACAACTTGTATAGAATAGGAGCTCAATGAATGTTTGTTGAATGACTAAAAGTCATATAATTTTTAGCTTGTGTGACATAATAATAATTGGCAAGCCCAGTTAGAATAATTTGATTCTTTACAACTTTGATATTCAAAGTGTGGTCCTTGTTCATTATTTAAGAACTTGTGAGAAATATGGAATCTCAAGACCTACCACTGACCTACTATACTAGAATCTGCTTTGTAACAAGATTCCTAGGTGTTCTGTATGTGAACAACACTGCTTCTATATAAGTCCTATCCTTTTATGAGGCTGGTCAGGTTTTGTTTTCCTTAGCTCTTGCCCTTTGAACATATTTCGTAGTTTTATGTTGATTCCTATGGGATCCTTAAGTGAAACAGGCAGAGAGGACTTGTTTATATTAATTACCAATAGGCAAAAACAAAAACATACCCACCCCCTTTTGTGGGTTTGATAAGGACATCATTATCTAGGTTAATATCAGCCTGATCTTCTCTAACACAAAGCCCAATGGTCTCATCTCTAGAATTTAAAAAGTATTCAAGATTTTTCTGTCGTGATTCAAAGTCTACTGAAGATCAATCAATAATTTCAGAGTAAATTGATTAGCTGGGGCAGCCATAAAAACAAATCAGTTTAAGCCTTGTGATTATTTTTCAGCATTAAAGATTATGTTTCACTATTTCTCAAAGGCTGTGTATGTTATATGTAAGTCTACTAGAAGGATAAAGGAAAACATAACTAGTGTAAGTTTCTTAATATTTCCATGTAATGATCCAAAATTTATACTTTTGGTTAGTCTTAGCATCCATATCATTGACAAATGAAATGTTTATTACTCATTTAAAAAAAAAAAAACCTCAGTATAGTTTATTTAATTACATTGGAAGTCTGGAAATAGGTGTAGTGAGTTGAATGATGACTAACTTTCCCCCTTGCAAAGATGTCCACCTGGATCCTCAAAATATAACCAAATTTGGCACAAGGGCCTTTGCTGATATAATTAAGATAGGCATCTTAAAATGAGATGATCCTGGATTAGGGTAGGACTAATCCAGACCCAATGACAAGTGTATATGTAAGAGACAGAAAAAAAAAAAAGGAGGAGGAAGGAGGAAGGAGGAAGGAGGAGGGAGGAAGGAGAAAGGAGAAAGGAGAAAGGAGAAGAAAGATACTGGGAAGACAGCCACCTGAATAATCCAGCAGCGACTGGAATGCTGTGTCTGTACACTAGGAACACGAAGGATTGCTCGCTGCTATCAGAAGCCAGAAGAGGCAAAGAAAGATTCTTCCCTAGAACCTTTAGAACCTTGTCAAAACCTTGATTTTGGATTTCTGGCCTCGATATTTTTGAGAAAACAAATTTCTGTTGTTTTAAGCCACCAAATTTGTGATAAATTTTTATGGCAGTCCCTAGGAAACTAATGTAATAACTAAATAAATTCATTGTTTTGTGGCGCAGTGACTGAATGAGTGACTTTGACATGATATTCTTACTTGGCACCATAGCACCCTTACATTACATCATATATTATCTTCTGATCCTCCTTCTGCAAGTGTAGAGACACATACATAGGCACAGAAGGCAAGACACATGCACACACAAATGAAGACTGAGAAAATAATAAGAAGTGAACAAGTGGATAAGAAGGGGTGATACCACCAGGAATGGAAAAATTGGCAGAAAAGAGAAAAGCAAAGTAAGATTTTTAAAGCAGCTTTTGAAACTGGGAGGGTAGATGTGTAACAGAATCAAAGATCTGGAATAGATATACTAATAAAGGCCAAAACATGTGTCTTATAATATTCCCGATACACAAGCAAATTAATAAATTTAATGCAACAATCTCAGATTAACCCAGGGACTTTGAAGTCATTCGAGTTATAGTATTTTGTTCTTTCATGACACCTGGGTTGACCTCTGTCCACAAGTGTGTGGGCGCATGTGCATGGACCAGAGTGACTGAGAGATGAGGTTTAAAAGTACACTCTTACCTTCTCAGAAGACTCTGCTGCACTCTTATAACCAAAATGTGACCAAGAAAGTAGCTATCGGTCTGGCTGAATGAATACCTTTGTGATTTGTTCCAAACATGCTCCAATCCCTTGCCAAAGCTACATGATCCAGCAAGATGTTACAATTATTGATATATTAGGTATGTGAAAGAAATGGGTGGTTTTAAAATAGATTGTTCCATCTGTGTCACTAATGTGGGTCTTGCCACCTTGTAGCCTCACAAATCAATATCCAAATTCAATGACAAACTTTTCAAAAACATAACTCATTAAGCTTTAGTGCTACTTAAGACAAGGACCTTGCTTGTGTGAGGCCATCAAGCATGGGTATTGACTCTCTAGGACATTTTTAAGGCTATTTATATCACAATAAAGGCACTTTATTAGCCTCATCAATCAGGAAAGTGCAAATTTCACCCTGGAATCAGCCTGCCTGAGCCTGTGGAACAGGGAAGGATGAGAAATTATGGGATGCATTATCTTCAATCTCATTTGAAACTTCGTAATCGAAACAACAGACAAGCACAGTTTATTGCTTTTAAAATAAATGAAGGAGGTACCACTAATGTAATCATGAAAGTTTAGGCTTCTGGTTGTTTTTCCTCTACTTGACAGAGAGTTGGTGGTCAGCCAGCAGTGATTTCTGGTTTCCATGGTTAGTGACACAATACATCTGTCATTTGACCAAGATGAATGTACTGGTCAGACAGTAGGGCTGCACCAAGCTTGTAGCAGCAGAGGCCTAGTCTAGTGGTTCCTATCATCCGTGACTTGGCAAGTAATACTGTCTTTCACTGGGTCAGGAAAATGCAGCCCCATAGTAGTTAACAGTTCAGTCTACAGAGCCAGACAAAATTGGGTTCAAGTTCCATCTGACCTACTTGAGCTGAAATTTTCTCATCTGAATAACAAGGTATCTACATCATAGCACAGTTGTGAAACTAACATAGATAATGTCTTGTGCATAGTAAGCACTCAGTGAATGCCCTCTATAAACGTTGTTAATTTTGACAGATGTTTGCTTCTAGTTGGTATCTAGGACTGATACGAAAAGATACATGTATGGTGATGTTTGTAATATTAAGAGCGTTGAGTTTAGTGTCAGAGTTAGATTTGAATCCTAGTGTTGCCATTTATGAGCTGTGAGAGCTTGAGTAATAAATTCAATTCCTGAGTTTTAGTTCCCTAAGCTATAAATGGTTATGAACATAATAATGCACCCCCTCAAAGTTGTGAAAACCAAATGGAAAATTCATTTTAGTAATGTATGTTGAGTGCTTTCTATACTCCTGTAGTGCCTTACACATCATAAACAGTCCATCAATAACATTTTTATACTATTATTGAGTGCCCAGCAAAATTTCAGAAAGATGTATCAATGTGGATTCCCATAGAATTATTAATTTCATAGATTTTATTCATGTACTCAGCAAGTATTTATTGAGTACCTCCTAGAGGGAGACACTGGGGATAGAGGGAAGAACAAGGATGCTAAGTTCTCTGCTCATGGATCTTATGATCTCAATGAAGAAGGATATGCACTGTTATAAAGTAACTAAAACAGGGTGATGTGAAAGAGAGTGATTGGAGAATGGAAAGAGGCCATGTGGTCAGCACAGGCCTCTCTGATTTGAACTAAGAAAGAACAATCAATGCAAATATTAAGGAAGAGGGTGGACGAACACATGAGGCAAAGGGAACTGCAAGAGCAAAGTCTCTGAGACAGCAACAAGCCTGATGAGGAAGTCCAGGATGCCTGAAGCATGGTGAACAGAGGATGGGTTGGCCAAATATGAGTTAGAGGCAAGATTGTTTAAGAACATTGAAAATTATGACAGTTTGGATTTTATTCTAAACGCACTGGATAGCCACTGGAAGGGTTTTGGAGCGGATGTGGATAGGGATCACACAGTCCGATTTCTTTTTTTCTTTTTTCTTTTTTTTTTTTTTTAAGGTAATTCTGACTGCAGGGAAGAGAAAAGATGGTGGTGATTTATACTAAAGTTACAGAAATGTATACTAGGACTGTATCAGTGGAGATGAAGGGAAGTAAATGTAAATGGGCATGTGGTATATTTTTCTTGTTGGATATGCTGATTAATTTCACAAAGAGAATTTTTTAAAAGAGAAAAATCAAGTATGGCTTGAAAATAGTTTATTTGAGAAAATGTCTTTTTAAACCAATAATTACTCTTGTCATATTCAGCTTGGACTAAATCAATCCAAATGAGACCCCGTCTTTTATTCTAGGTAATGTTGTGGCCTGTTCAGATCATGTTCTAACTCAGTCCAAAGCTTATTCCTCCTACCCAGTTTCTTCAAAAACCTCTAAGAAACTGGAAAAATAGTTTTTTCCATCTGTGTCACTAATGTAGGTCTTGCCACCTTGTAGCCTCATAAATCACTGTCCAAATTCATAACAGAAAAAAGAGTTGGGAATACACCAGTTGGGAAGAACTCACTTTGGATATCAGGTTTTGAATTTCACCTTGTGGTATATACTATACTCTGGATTTATTTAAATGATATCATTTAGTTCATTCAAAAATGCTATTAAGTGAAATATAAACTTCATGAAAATAGGGTTTTGATTATTTTAATCAAAGTGTATTATAGAAACCTAAAATAATGCCTAGCTATGTGCTCAAAAATATTTGTTGAAATAATTATGTAGGTATTATTTCCTCAATTTAAATATGGAAAGAGGCTGGATCTGTGGCTCATGCCTGCAACCTCAGCACTTTGGGATGCCAAGGCAGGAGGATCACCTGGATGCAGGAGTTCAAAGCCAGCCTAGGCAACATAGCGAGACTCCATTTCTACCAAAAAATAAAAAATAAAATAAATTAAATTAATATTAGCCAGGCATGGTGGCACACACTTGTGGTCCCAGTTACCTGGAGGCTGAGGTGGGAGGATCACTGTAGCCCAGGAGATTGAGGCTGCAGTGAACTGTGATCATACCACTGCACTCCAGCCTAGGTGACAGAGTGAGATCCTATCTCCAAAACAAAAACAAAAACAAAGCAAAGCAAACAAAACAACAATAAAAAAAACAAACAAACAAGGGGGAAAAAAAGTAAATGTGGAAAGAGAGTCACCAAGTTTAAGCTAACCACACAAAATTTCCTAGGTTGTGCACCTGAGTAGAATTTGAATTTCTCTTTTGTCCTGCCTATAGCTGATTGAACAAGAAGGCAAGTGCTAATCTTTCAAATCTTTATTCTGCAGCTTCCTGTTATGAAAATGTCTGTTTCCTTCAAACACAGAGAAGAGGCTTCGCTATGTCACAAACCTTTGGTTTAGTGATCTGAGGCACCATTTATAAAAAAGATCTCATTCTATTTTGTCAAACCCTTCCTTATACCTCATTTATAACAACACAGAAGAGGTGTGGGAGATGCTGTGAAGCAACAGGGACTAGATTGATAGGGAGGACAGAGGTTCTCTGAGCTGAACATCACAGGGTAATTCAAGCACATGTTTTGGGACATATGTATTCTAGGGCCAACATAAACTATGAACTCATTCACTGAAGCAAACCAAGACATAATTACTAATTGTTGGGTATTCTAGTTTCAGAGAAATAAAAGTGCTAAATTATTATGAGATGTAAGAGAGAGAACTAAAGGGAAAAAGGGGAGAAGAAGAAAAAGGGGACATTTGTTAATAAAAAAATGAGATAAAAGATTGGCTGAGACTACTCGCCACCTTAAAAATTTGTGGACTTTTCATTCATGAGAAGTTCACAAGAAACATGTTATGTGGTAGAAGATTATATTCCTTATTTGTGCTCCAGTCTTTACAGTACCTGTTTCACAAAGCAAAGATGAATCAACATGGCTTATTACAAATAATCCATCAGGGGTGGAGCAGTGGGAGGAAGGCCACTTGACCTTTTGCGTTCTTTATCCCAATCCTCATTGCTAAGGGGTGCTGGTTGAGGCTTATCACAGCTACTGACTGTCCTATGGGGAATGGTATGTGCTACCAGGTTAAAGATGCTTGTCTTTCAAGGCCTCCAGTGATGCAAATTTGGAGCCATTTAGACTTTTTTTTTTTTAATAGTTCTATAGTTAACATGTTATTGAGCTACAAAAGATTAGAAAAGTAGCTTTCCATGTATAGCAGCAGTTGTTCAAAGGAGTTCTTGGACTTTGAAATTTTGGAGGCAAGCCCGGGCATGGTGGCTCATGCCCATAATCCCAGCACTTTGGGAGGTTGAGGCAGGTGAATCACTGAAGGTCAGGAGTTCAAGACCAGCCTGGCCAACACTGCAAAACCCCGTCTCTACGAAAAATACAAAAATTAGCTGGGCGTGGTGGTGCACGCCTATAATCCCAGCTACTTGGGAGGCTGAGGCACAAGAATCACTTGAACCCAAGAGGTGGAGACTGCAGTAAGCTAAGATTGCACCACTGCACTCCAGTCTGGGAGACAGAGTAAGACTACATCTCAAAACAAAAAGAAATCTAGGAGGCTACTGTTATAGGACTCAATCTCTCTCTTTGTTTAACACTGTTTGTGGGGTAGGCTTATCATTACTTTTTTTGGCTACAAGACACAGAAAACTTGACTTAAAGAGCCTAAGCAATGACGAAGATTATTGGTTTGTATAAGTGAAAAGAAAAAATGGAGGGGCTATCTGCAAATGTAGGATGACCACTTTTGCTATGCCTTGGTTTACTTGCTTTTCTATTGATTTGTTCCCTGGTAGACTCTCTATACATGGCCAGAAGATGGCCATGCAGCAGCTCCAGGCCTTGCACCTTCTGTGCTTTAAGTCCCTTGGGGAAGAGCAAGTATCTCTTTCCCAGAAGACAGTACAAGTCTCAAACCATCTCATTTTATGTCACTGACCCTGATTGGGTCACATGCCTGTCCCTCAACCCATAATAGTTCCATTGCTTGGTGGCTCAGCCCTGAGTACCATCCCTGCAGTCAGCAAGTTGTTGGCCAACCTACAAACTTTGAGAATGATAAAAGTGCGGAACCTTAAATGGTTGTTACCTAAAGTGAAGTGAATGAATTTTGAATGACTAAGGAACAGCATATGCTCATTAGAGCAAGACAGAGTGAGAGAAGTAGAAGAATCTGAAAAGGGAGGAGGAGGAAAAGAGGGGAAAAGGGGGAAGAAAAATATCTACATATATATGATCTCTACCTACATATATGTTTAGGATTTCTGGGTAGGTGATTTTTTTCAATGTGGAAAAACCTGTAGCTATACACTGTATTAAAAACTGTACTTTCTATACTTAGTTTTAAAATTATATTTACAAAATACTTAAAAATAGGGAGAGTGAGAATTAAAAAGTAAGAATAAGAATAGATTAGTTTGGATTCCCATTATTATCATCAAAAAGAAGCCCATATTCAAATTATATTTTCAACACACTCAATGATGTAGAGAAAAATTACAAATATCTCTCATTGCAGCTCTGAAGCCTTTAAAATGACAATATTTGTAATCCATGTTGTTTTTTATTAAATGCTTAATATTTTTCCAATCAGGTATTACATGTCTGAGCTATGTTCAAAAGGACAAGCCACCTCATGTAAGAACTTTGGCTACCTACTTTTGTGCCTTTACAATTGAGATTTAATCAACATAAGTTTTCATATGTTTATAATCTTTGTCTTTGTATACTAAATTAGCCATCAGCTTGTTGGACTCTAATTAGTCAAATGACCTTCCAAAGGACTCCAGGGACACAGACAGACAATTTTGTAAATAAGGGAAACAGATAATGAGGGGATAGGAGAGGATAGTGGCGGATGTATGAAGTAAAGGAAAAGAGAAAGTCAGGTAGGTAGGGCAGCCATGAAATGAGCTAGAAAGCATATTTTCTCAGCACAATTACCCAGAATATTTGTCTCTTTAAAATACTGTCCTTGAAACTACTGAGAGTATTCCTAGATATGCTTGGAAAAGCTTGTTGTCTTTATGTTTATACTCTGCAATAAAAGAATATTGGGCTTCTGTTTCTGGATTAGGTGTCCAGAATATAGTGAATATTAAAAGCGAGATTGATAATCCAGTCCCCAAATCACCCTCCAGTTGAACACGTAAAATCTGGAGTTCAGTGCCTCTCTTAAGGCTTTACTTTCCACTGGGCTGACCTCCAGAAAGAGACAGTACATCCCCGAAGGGCTGGATGCATCCCCAAGGCCGTTCAGGCAGAACCAGGAGCATTTCCATGGAAACATTGCATATGCTCCTACGTGCACATATTCACCTGGCATTCATTCTTCCACTGACCAAGCCAAATGAGGCAATTTGTGCTATGGCCACTGGAAGCAGGGATTGCTTCATTAATGCCACATCTTGCTAGCAGGATTATAGGGGAAAAGGTGTTCATTTCCTTTAGGGAAAGTGCTTTTCTACTGGGTCCTTGCCAAAGGTCACACTGACAATGTTTTGAGACAAGCTGGGCCATACCTTTCACATAACTGTGGGATGTTTTGTGGCCAGATTTCCTTTTTGTAAATAAAATCTAATATAAGCAGAGACCTACTTACCTTGGGAGAGGGGGATGCTATTTACCCAAGGTAGGAAATTGGCAGTATATTATCAGTGGGTATTTTCTGAGCAAATATTTAATCAGAACCTCTCCTATTTGTCTTTTTTGGCCCAAGGATGTTCTATGAAGTGCAATGCAGTGCCATTCTTGTGTTTATGATTTACTCAGAGCTTTGCTACAAGCTTTTGTGTATGCAGTAGAAAGTTCAGTATTTCTGATTACATTGTGCACCTAGTCTATTATCTGACATTCCTCTGTATTGCCAAATAAAAAGTTTTTATTAACAGTCCTCATTGCAAAGGATCCATATCAAGATCCTTTGAATTCACGTTTTATGTTTTTCAAGGGGTATCATAAATGTAGTGTAAATATAGTTGGTTTTACATACTCTTGTCATACCTTGCACATCTATGAACCCACCAAATCCAGTCTATTTGTGATTTTATATTTTTCAATAGCCTGAACATTTATTTTTGAAAATAAAACCTTTCAGGGATGTTGTCACATTGCTGAAAGGTTTTTACTTAACTCAGGGGATATGTGAATGGCATTGAGCAAAAATATTAGTGACATGTTGTTTTAATGTCCTTTTTCTTCGTAGAGGTCCCATGAAAGTGAGAATTAATTTTTCCCTCTTTTTCTGCATTGTGTTCTTATTCTACTTCTTAATCTTAATTGAAGAAGTACATTGGGTCTTTTCTCTAAGTTTGCTTATCAAATAGTGGGAACAGTGATTCATGCGATTGTAATGATGAAACAGATTTCAAGTATAGTGACAATGGTCACTTAAATGATTTCATTCTTTGGAATACTGAAGTGGTATCCCAATGTGCAATACAAGTGAGTGGTAGCACAGACATTTTCTAGATTTTGTCCGTTATATCATGTGATACATACCACAATGCAATTATGGGAGCCATTACTGAGAGAATTTGTTCTGAGGGTGAATAACATGATCAAACCCAGCTAACTTCTCACCCATGGATATAGTATGGAAATCTGTGTGTTTCCAAGCATAAAAGGGAGAAAATGCTCTACCAACTTCCAAGAACATCATTTAGTCAGGAAAAAGTATGGCTTCTGAAGTCAGAAGCTCAGATGTTTGAATACCATTACTACTTCTATATAGCTATGAGAAATTGGCTAAATTCTCTGATCATCTTCCTTGTTTTCTTGGAATAAATAAGTGAAGAGATTTCTCTAAAAATGTTTGAACATCATAGTTGTTCAATCAATATGATTGTTCTTCAACTATGTCATGCTCTTGCTAGGGTAACAATTATACCTTTACCACCAGTATTTCCAGGCCCTAGGACATTTCCTAAGACATATAAACTATTCCATAAGTGTTAATTGAATTAATGAGTAAATGTTAAAATTTGACAACTATATCCAACCAGGTACTCAAATTAAAAACTGAAACAAGCCAATAAAAATACTCCAAGGGTCCTGATCACCTAATTTGTCCTAGTTGTGATAATGAAGGCAAAACTAAGACTTGAAGAATCTGATGAACGATTCATAGTAAAGATTTTAAAACTTCTACTAGAAATGCTAAGCAGTGTGATGTATTAAGTTAATCTTTAAAAACAGTGGTTTCAGGGTAAATGTTGCTTAAAATTAAATTAACTCCCCTAATGAATAAAAGGCAGAAATACAGAAATGTCCCATTTTTTAATATTTCCATTATTTAAAAAAGGAAAGTCAAAGGGTTTTTATTTTTTATTATTTGCTTCATGATCCAACAGCTCTACCAAAAAAAAAAAAATGTACAAACACTGAAAACATTTGCCAACTCAGCTTTCGGTCTTTGTAAAAATACTAATTTTCACTTTGAGAGAAGGTATATTTAAAAGGAACTTACTTTCTCAGCTTTTATTTTTAAATGTGAGTATTTTTGTACTTGTGAATTTGCACATCTTCTGAAAATGATTTACAACTTGCAAATATACTTTGATAGTATTATTTTGAAAATGTGTTTATCTTCTTTTTTCTGTCCTTTTTGTCACCTGTTGGGCATTCTTGCCTTTCTCTAAAAATGGCGTTACTGCATTAAAGAAAGAACATTAGTTGAATCCTACTCTTTGATTACAATGTGATGTATAGATGGGAAGAGAATATCCATGTATTTTGACCAAGACACATATGTGTCACTTGGATATTATTGTCAATACCCACAGAAAATTATCAAAATAATCAGATTGGTCACTACATAACAGAGACTATAAACCAAACTTGTTTGATATCCAAATTAATTGAAACTTCATATGGTAAATTAGATAATTAAACCCTATGCATTTTGCATTTTATTAGTAGGAAATTCCTAGCAAATCCTGGAGATGCCTACTCTATCACTTGGTTTATTCCATGTAAATAAACCACAGTAGATCAATCCAGGCATATGAGAATTTTATAGAGATAAATAATTTAGGTCTAAACCAGTAATTCTCATTCTAGTTAGATTTCTATTTCACAAAATGCCTTAAATATTTTCAGAGGAAAAGAGTTAGGAACCAGATAAATAGCATGTGCAAGTACTAGAATTTATTAACATAATTCCCTCATCTCTCTAGCTGGATCCTTTTTTTTTTTTTTTTTTTAATTGGAGTTTTGCCCTGTCTCTCAGGCTGGAGTGCAGTGCCATGATCTTGGCTCACTGCCACCTCTCCTCCCGGGGTTCAAGTGATTCTCCTGCCTCAGCTTCTGAGTAGCTGGGATTACAGGCACACACCACCACACCTAGCTAACTTTTGTATTTTTGGTAGAGACAGGATTTTGCCATGTTGGCCAGGCTGGTCTCGACTTCCTGGCCTCAAGTGATCTGCCTGCCTTGGCCTCCCAAAGTGCTGGGATTACACGCATGAGCCACTGCCTCTGGCCCCTAGCTGGATTCTTAATTTCTTAAGGGATAGATCAAAATTCTATTCTTACCTGCAAGTAGGCAGCATAGTGCTCTGACTCTGGACATAGGTGCTCAAAAAAACAAAAATGAGGGGCATAATCCATGGTAAATTTTTCTATCATTCATTAGGTCTTGAATCAACACCCCCTATTTCCAAGAGAAATTTGGCAAGGGGATTGATATACTTTGGGCATGTCCCATTTATAGCACTCTTGAGAGGGTCTTGTCTTCTGGCCTATCTACTTCTATATACCCTCAACAGTCATCAGCTTCACTGTGGTAGCTAGGGTGGTCATGTCTCATATTGATGCGGCCAAGATTCAGATTGAGTTTACACATTGCCAACAGAAAATTCACTGTGAGGTCCAGATGTTTTAGCTCCACGTTTGAGCTTTCCTCTTTGGTCATGATTTTTCTTTTCATGTAGACAAAAGTTTAGAAGCTTTGGATCAATATATTTGAAGTCCAAAGCTATGTTTATTCCCATCTTCCCAAGTAAAAACCTTTCCCTGCATTCTTGAAGGCTGCAGAAGAATTCTGTCTGCAAATGGATATAAAATCTGAAGCTTAGAAATGAAGACTGAGTCCAGATTTTATTATCTATTTTCCACAGTGATGTATTTCTTAACATGTGAAGGAATATTATTTACCATGAAAGAGCAATGAGCCCAGGCACAACCACAAATCTTAATCTAACCCTTACTGTCTTTTCTCTTTTGGTTACTAATTATAAATTATTTTCAGTTTTCATTGTTGCCAGAAAAAAATACCATCATGTACACTCTGCTGAGTTTTTTTCTCTATTTATTTATTGAACTGCCCTAGTTTATAAAGCCTATTATAAGTAGTGGATTGAAGGTGAGGTCAGAACAAAATTTCTAGGAACCAGTTTACGAAATGCTCTTCCATATCATTGTTTATCCAACTGAAATAGGGAAGCAAATAAGAAATCTGCAGAAAACCCATTCCTGTTGAGTTCAAGACAGTCAAGTTGAGGGAAGTTAAAGAAAAGAGTTGAGAGAGTGTTAGAAAAGGGGGAAAGATACTTAAGGTAGTGAAGGAGAATAAATGAAGGACACTGACAGTGGATGAAATTCTCAACCAGGAACAAAGGATCACAAGAAATGAACCAAGGAAAGATAAAGAAACACACTGAAAAAAAACAGTGAAGAAAACTCGTCGCAGGGGATGGGGGAACTGCTATGAATAATTAATAACTATGTAAGGGAAAGAAGTAGAGAAAGAGGAAGCTAACAAAATATCCCAAAAGAGACTCTTGATTTTGTCTGGGAAAAAAAATATGCACAAAGCAGATGAAGTCTTGTTTTGTTCTTGTTAAAACTTCATTATATGTTGACATTTCAGAGCTGGCTATAGATATGGAAATGAATTTGTCACTGTCTTGTTCCCTATAACAGAAGCCATTCTCTGCTTTCAAGTAGGAGAGAGACAACAGGGCTAGGGCACCACATGCAATAGGAGCGTATCAGGCAAAGCTAGAGGTCCCTGGGAAATAAAGGACCCCAAGTACTGCAGAGAAGAATTTCTTTTCTTACTCTCCTTCCTTCCAAAACCCAAGATCTCGACATTCTTCCAAACACTGTTATCGGATTTATCCACCTAGAATCAGCAAAAACCAGTCAGTTATTTGCTATGCAAAGATCAGAGTTGGAGGTTACAAATGAAAACAATATCTTTGCATGTGAAAAATGAATATTTCTTATAAAACTCCCATGTATTTATGAGCCCAATTGTGTTTTCTCTCTGAGTGTGTATGACCATGTCCATGTCTACAGCAATCTGGCTGCTGTAAACAGCTTCATTTCTTTAACTGGATCTTAATTCCACATATCCTGCAGTTTTAAAGTTTAATGGAGAATATTTATTCTTCTCCATATTTTTGCATTTTCATTTTGTGTTTTCAAATCTCTCCTGGACAGAAATGTTTTCCCAAACTGTAATTTACTTTTAAAAATATGGTTGGTGGTACAATCAGTCTTTAAAATGTTTTCAAAGTTATTTACATTTTAATGAATTTAAAATGCTTAAATGCTAAGGATATATATTTAGATTTGTTTTTTCACAAATGACTTAATGCAAATCAACTTTTCAAAGTTTGAGACAAAGACCACACACTGAATAATTTTTCAAAGACTGGATCAGTGTCAGACAAGAATGTGATACTGTGGTATGATTCTGGAGCAACTCAGAGGCCTGGAGCCCACAGACAATTTTCATGAATGAGAAGCAGTGATGTATTTAGTTCCCTGAGGATATGTGAGTGGTAGGTCTTCTATTCAAACTAGGCAGATTTCAATGGAAAAAGATTTTTACAACACTTGTGGGCCATCCACAACTCAAAACATGGGAAGTACCTCAGCAACTCTGTCCAAGTTGCTGAGGTTCTTCTCATTTTTGTACATTTGTGGAAAATGCAGAGTGATTCCTTTGTTCTTTCCAGATGAAAAGATTGTCTTTCACAACACATGTGAAAAGAATGTTGCATTTGTTACTTTTCTGCCTAAAGAGCCAACCATATAAGATGGTAAGGAAGTCTTTGCCCCCCAAATTATAATCTTTTAGTTCCTCAGTGAACAGTCTTTTTATCCACATTATATCTTCATGGTAAGGAAGGCATATACTCTCTTGTTTGAGAGTTGTATTCTTATAGTTTCTTAGTGAATACTGTTTTCTGCAAATCATGCCTTATTATCTGGCACCCAATGAATTAAGTCATCTCAACATTTATGGGACATTGTAGAGCATCAAAGTGAAGGCACTTAGCATATACTCCAAAGATGGGTTGTCTAAGTCTGATTAAGATCTACTGTAGTAATAAAATCTTAAGGCAGATAGTGACTTTTTAAATTTAAGATTTAGCTATATCAAACCTAGCATCATGGATACCTTTATCCATTTAAAATAAAAAGATAACCCAAGGAAACATTTTTGATTCACAATGGTTTTAATGAAAGGTGTAAAGGAAAGAGTGTAGCAATTAAAGCAGAATGGCTTTTGTTCTTCAAGTTCCATAGTCAATTTGTAATTGTTTTTCAACCCAAACTTCCTTCTACATCATCATGTTTTCCATATGGCATAATGTTGCCTATTGTTGGAATCTCATCTAAATTGAAAAACCTACACTTTTGTTCCTTTTTTCTTTTTTTCATACGCATTGTGAGAAGCACAAGTTAAGTTCAGAATATATGCAGAGGATAAACTGTATCTCTAAACAAAAAATGTTCTGGCTGTGGCCCACGACTGGAGGAGGTGTCATGGCCTCTTCTGGTGGCCTTTGGCCACTTTCCCAAAGCTCCTTTTGAGACACAGATCACACATACCCAGATGAGAAGGCAGCTCTCTCCACCCTTGGTTATTTCTGTTTACGTGTGGGTAGAGCAGACATGCTCAAACACTAATAATTTACTGCTGGTTTCCTGTTATTGATATTTTCATGAAAATTGTTTTTGTCATTTTTTTGACAATTGTGTAAAACAAAATAATTTTTTTGACTTTTCTCAATCAGAAAGTAACTCAAAAAAAGCTAGTCTTTCCTCAGTGCCTACAGTTTATAGTACCTCTTGGGTATCTTTTATCACTATACAGCCATTTATTTAAAAGTCTTTCAAAGCCATTAGACATAACCTTCTAAGGGCAGGGAGCATCTCTTCCATGTCTCCCATGAATACCATAGCTCTTGACCCAGCATTTTACCCAAGGTTTCCGGTTACCTGTGATAATGTGAGTGAAAGTGAAGATGGGACAGAGGGAGAGAATCGAGGAGCTTCTTTAGACTTACTGTGAAGTTGACATTTGCTGTGGTAAAATAATATATGTTAAATGTATGTTGACTGTTAGAGATATTTATTTTTAACACTCATTAACTCATTTATTTAATAAATATTTAAAGAGCACTCACACAACTTTCTAAGTGATGACAATGCAAACGTGAGTTAGACAGACATAATCTTCACACTCATGGAGATTACTTGTAGAGAAGATGGCTGAATGTGAAAAACATATTAAAAAGTACTAACATATAATAATAATAAGTATTGAAGAATGGTTAGTACTTTATAGGAAGATAGAGTGATGGGGTCTCTTCATCAGACGGGGGGTCAGGAAAGACCTTTTGATAAGGTGACATTTAAACTGAGCTCTAGAAAGCAAAAGGGAACCAGCTGTGTAAAGATCAGATCATACTTAAGAAAGTAAATGAACATAACCTATTTAAACATCACTTGGTAATTACCATCATCAATATATCCTTTATTTGTGTGTATGTTTCCATGTGCATATATGTATAAGTGGGTTTTATTATAGAACATATTTGCTTTATTCATGTAGCAATATATTGTGAACATTTTACCAGCTTATTAAATTTATTTCTAAATTAATGATGGCATAGAATTCCATTGATTGCAAATAATGTTATTTTGTTAGCCTTCCCCTATTGTTCTCACATTTACCATATCTCCAATGCTTTGATGACTTGATTTTTATTTTTGCACAGTGATAGCCTCTGGGAAAAAAAAAAAAGAGTATAGTGAAATAATGTATAGCGCAGACTCTAGAGCAGGGGTGTCCAATCTTTTGGTTTCCCTGGGTCACACTGGAAGAATAATTGTCTTGGGCCACACATAAAATCCACTAACACTACTGATAGCTGATGAGCTAAAAAAAAAAAAAAAAAAAAACTCATAATGTATTAAGAAAGTTTAGGAATTTGTTTTGGGCCACATTCAAAACCATTTGGGACTGCATGTGGCCTACAGGCTATGGGTTGGACAAGCTTGCTCTAGAGCCAGTCTACCTGAGTCTTGACCTGGCTCTACCATTTACCATCAGTGTTACCTTAGGTGAACTGATTAACCTATCTGTGCTCCAATTTTGTCATCTCTAAAATGGGCAAAATAGTAATACGTACCTCATGAAGTTGCTGGTAGGAAACTTCACTGAGTTAGGAATGCTTGCTGCCAACTGAGCATATTGATAAATGTGAGCTAAAAATTTCAGGTTCTAGAGAACTTGGTGGAGAATGAAATAAATGTTCCCAAACCAACATTTCCACTATCCTAATTATGGAAGAAGCTTATGATTTATTTTTAAAGATTTATAAGAAAGTTTAGATAAAGTCAAAATTGTGTAGATAAAAAAACATCCCACTACACTCTGCTAGGAACTTACTCAAGAATAAACAAATTTTCGGGCCCTGTGAAGTTCATGGTTGTATTTTCTGGGAAGGTCAGAAACGTTGCAAACTTGTTTCTGGGCCTAATATTTGGATGTTGATAATATGCTTATCTCCTGCTCACTGAGGCCTCAATGCTAAGCAAGAATGCAGTATTTCAGTTTTAGCTTTAGATCTTTTAGTAAATTACTATTATTGGGTGGAAAGTTCTGCAGAAAGGCCAGTGAGTTCAAGTAACGAGAAAAGTGCACACAAATGAAATGTGATTGAGATGAAAAAACTGAAGATGTCGGGACCTTCTCAACTCTAAGCCATCACATTGCCCCTAGTCTGAGTGCTCGTAACCTAGAGTTCCTGTAATGGGTTTCACAGAGTTTGTCATCCACCTGAAATTGTTAACATTCTATAATCAGAAGGTCACTTGATGAGCATAGAATTAAAGTAAAGGGAGTTAGCAAGAATATCTAAATGGCTCCTAGCCTCCTGTTATGATGATACCTTATGCATCCATCCAATTTAGTTTGTTTTACTTAGGGTTTATGAAGAGCTTAAAAAGGTCTGTGATATCCTTAAAACTCTTAAACCCAAACCCAAACTTTGCATGTGTTTATTATTTGGAGTTTTGCTAAGTAGAAGGTAAATAGCCTTAGTTATATTTTCAAATGAAATAAAAGCAGGTTAAGGACCACTCATCCAGCCTACTTAACTGCTCCAGAACCTGGGACTAGCCCTAGCCTTAAGTGATTTTTGATCTGGGAACTGCCCTCACCTTGACACCCTAGAAGCTTGTTCCTCTGACTTCTACTGCAAGTAAAAAATAACTGGGCTCTTTTAATATCTGTGAGTACTGTCTCTCACCCATGAACTTCAGTCTTCCAGAGAAACTGTGTTCCACACATTTGTTGCCAAAATTCCCAGGCCCGCCCTCCCTCCCTCCTTCTTTCATTCCTCCCTCCTTCTTTCATTCCTTTTCTTCTACTGACTACAATCCAGAGTCCACTTAGATTAAGATATTGTATTCTTACAGATTTTGGCAATATGTAATATTTGTTCAGCCGCAGTTTTATTTCTTATGCCGTAAATTAGCTCATGCCTCCCACCACCACCACCATTTCCTTGGCTAAGCTTATTTATTCCTCCTTTGGTCCATCAAGATACCTTTTGCTTCTACTATAATATATCTTATTTGAAATTTCTTGGCTGTGTATGTCCCTCCATATGACTGTGAGCTCCTTGAAAAAGTTTATATGTATTTATCTCTCCATCATCAGCATCTAAATTCATGCCTGAACAAATGTTTATTTTCTGACTGCCTTATAAAATTTTATCCTGAGATTATCTTTGAAAATATTATGTGGAACATGACATGGCCTCCTCTTTATAAAGGTAAACTAAATAAATTTTCTTGGTCAGGCACGGTGGCTCACGCCTGTAATCCCAGCACTTTGGGAGGCAAGACAAATGGATCACAAGGTCAGGAATTAAAGACCAGCCTGGCCAAGATGCTGAAACCCCATCTCTACTAAAAATACAAAAATTAGCTGGGTGTGATGGCATGCACCTATAATCCCAGCTACTTGGGAGCCTGAGGCAGGAGACTCTCACTCGAACCCGCGTGGCAGAGTTTGCAGTGAGCCGAGATCGCACCACTGCACTCCAGCCTGGGTGACACAGCAAGACTCCGTCTCAAAAAAAAAAAAAAAGAAAGAAAAAGAAATTATCTCTTTAGCCTTAGTAACTTACATGAATGATTATGTATCCATTTTTGTGCTGAATGTCCAGTACTCTATTTATAATATCCCTGCTATTAACTGTAGTAGTCATGGTATATATTTTATGTATTAACCCCAATATTTGTTTTATTTTATCTTATGATAATTTTCTCTTTGCTTTGATTTACTTGTTTCCTCTAGTAAATATTATTTAGTTTGGTACAATTTATGATATAAACATACATATATATCTATATAATCATGTAATATTTCCTATTCCAACCATTTCTGTACAGATAACAATCTTATGGCTATCTAATAGAATCTAGTTCCCACTGGAAGAAGAAAGACACAATTTTTAAAAAGCATGTTTTACTCTCACTTTTCTCCCTACATCTGTAATTAACTTTTAGGTTGACCTGAGTCCTTTCTCTGGCTCCCTTTCTCTGGAATGAGGCAATGTGTTGCTATCCAAGCCCTGACAAAGTTGTTATGCAAATAGTACCTCTATAATAGAAATAAAATGTGAAATGGCATTTTATAATGTCAGACTACATAGTGCTATAAATCTATTACTAAACATTTTGCTATACAAATCTGTGGTCCTCAAACCAGCAGTCTCAACCTCACCCAGACTTACTGAATTGGAATCTGCATTTTAAGAGATCCCCAGGCCATTTGTATGCACATAAAAAATTTGAAAAGCACTGATCTGCATGATCATATGGATGATAACTTTCATTTTAAATGTTAAAAATACAAACTTTATAATAGATGAGGGGTGGAAGTTTAATGTAATGTAAAAAATAAAAATTAACTTGAATTTGGATTTGTGTTTGAGTCCTGACTTGGCTTCCTATTTTCATTTATACAAGACTCAATTAATATTTACCTCCTACTCTTTATCAGGCATGTGTGTGGGTGATGTGTATACAAAGATGAGCAGATAGAGCCTCTGGCCTCACAGAGCTAACTCTGTAATCCTTAGCAAATCTGTGGAAAGATGATGGATCAAACACACATCCAATTTTGCTCCCTCTCACCCATCCCCCTGCAAACTCTACTAAATTTGCTGTAAAGGGATTTGTTTTTTTTCTAAAGACAAATATACAAGAATGGCGAGAACAAGAGAGAAGAGCACAGCAAAAACAATTTTGGAAGCTGTAGGGCAGATGGATGAGTAAAACTGACTTAGCAGATGTGAAAATGCTGAAGCGTAAGCCAGTAATGGGAAAAGCTGAGAACCAAAGCAGTTCATCCCACAGACAGTTCAGGAATTGGCAGCACCAAATACTACTGGAAATAGGGGGAAGGCAGGAAGGTTGGAGTTGGGATGGAGAGCAAGTAAAATAAGAGAAATTGTTTGAATGACATTTAAGAGTCAGTGAAATCCATAGATCCTGTCCCCTTCCTAAGCCTCTGGCTGACTCTCCCTAATTTAGGCTCATTCTCTGGAGAGGAAAAACAAGATCTCTGTACTGGGGGACCCCAGATATAGTTGAAGGTATGGTGTGTGACATATGCTTATTAAATGCTAAGACCCTACCCACAACCGACTTCAGCCCTAATTTTCCACTGAGACTCCATAGTATTGGCAGCCTGGATTTTCCCTCTCTGCAGAGTATTGTGAGACTTTCTCGAGAAATATAAATAACTCAAAAGAAAAACAATCTTTAAAAAACTGATATATGAAATAAATATTCTTGAGTCCGTACCGATAGTAACTTCACAGTGGACAAAACTGACAAACACTACCTTAGGCAGGAAATCAAGGTCCAAGTCAATAGTGACAAGTTATGTTGAGAGTATATACCCTTCTTAATAGAAATAATTAAAATGACACTTTACCTCTGTGGTTTCCTCCCAAAGACACATAGCCCTAGTCTAATCATGAAAAAAAAAAAAAATTTAGACAAATATCATTAAACAGACATGCCACAAAATGCTTGACCACATCTCCTCAAAACTGTCAAAGTTATCAAAAACATAGAAAGACTGAGAAGCTGTCACAGCCAAGAGAAGCCTAATAAGACATAATGACTAATGTGGCATACTGGATGGGGTCCTGGAACGAAAAAAGAACCTTAGGTAAAACATTATGAAAATGTAAATAAGGTATAGAATGTTACTTAATACAAATGTATCACTATTAACCTGTCAATTATGGGAAATGTACCATACCAATGTAAGATGCTAATAATAGGGAGAAATTGGCATGGGGTTTATGGGGAACCCTGTGCTGCTCTTAATTTTTCAGTAAATCTAAAACTGTTCTAAAATAAAGTTTATTTTAAAAATAATACAGAAAGAAAAAATGGGGGGGAGGAAATGACAGACATTAGGGGCTCCTGCAATAAATAGCACAGCCAGGTCACCCTGCAGTGAAGCCTTTAGCCAAGGAGTCCCACCCACACACTCAGAGTTTCCAATCGTAATTTTTTTTTCTTTTTCTTTTTCTTTTTCTTTTCTTTTTTTCTTTTCTTTTTTTTTTTTTTTTTTTTTTTTTTGAGATGAAGTCTCGCTCTGTCGCCCAGGCTGGAGTGTAGTGGCGCGATCTCTGCTCACTGCAAGCTCCGCCTGCTGGGTTCACTCCATTCTCCTGCCTCAGCCTCCCGAGTAGCTGGGACTGCAGGCGCCCGCCACCTCGCCTGGCTAATTTGTGTGTGTGTGTGTGTTTAGTAGAAACGGGGTTTCACCGTGTTAGCCGAGATGGTCTCGATCTCCTGACCTCGTGATCCGCCCGCCTCGGCCTCCCAAAGTGCTGGGATTACAGGCGTGAGCCACCGCGCCCGGCCACCAATCATCATTTTTAAAATAATTATACAAGTTGCATTTTATTTTACCATACCAATATTTTAGATATCACTTTTCAGTGATAGTCCACATAAGTCGAATGTTTCGATTATCCCTTGCTGCGTAAAAACTTACTCAAATCTTAGTGGCTTAAGACAACTGCCATTGTGTTATGTCTCAAGATTCAGAAATTTGTACACGACATAACTAGGTGATTCTTTTATTTGACGTGGTGTTGACTGAGGTTGCCCCATGCTGTTCAGCCCACGGTGGGCTAGTTCTAGAGGGTCCAGGTGGGCTTCACTCACTTGTCTGGAAGCTTGATAGGGCTGGTTAGAAGGCTAGACTGTTGGCCAGAGAACCTATGCATGGCCTCTGTAGTACAGTGGCCTCACTGTAGTCAAACTTTTGACGTGGCTTCTAGTGAGTCTTCCGAGAACCCACTTACATTTTATTCCTCGTTTTACTATTATTGTCATTATTATTATTATTATTATTATTTGAGATGGAGTCTCGCTCTGTTGCCAGACTAGAGTGCAGTGGCGCGATCTCGGCTCACTGCAACCTCCATCTCCCGGGTTCAAGTGATTCTCCTGCCTCAGCCTCCTGAGTAGCTGGGAATACAGGCGCTTACGACCACGCCCAGCTAGTTTTTTGTATTTTTTTTTTTTTTTTTTGTAAAGACGGGGTTTCACCGTGTTGGCCAGGATGGTCTCAATCTCCTGACCTCATGACCCGCCCGCCTCGGCCTCCCAAAGTGCTGGGATTACAGGTGAGCCACTGCGCTTGGCCGTTGTTCCTCATTTTAAGTATGAACTGCATATGAAGAGTTTCAGAGACCTAAGGAATGCCTCTAACATAAAATAAACCAAATAAACAAATGATAATGACAACTGGAAGAAAAAGAAGGAGTTGAGCTGGAGAAAAGTTTTAAATATTATTAATATTCTTAGACAAGAGAAGATATTACACCCATGAAATGAGAGGTGTTGGAAATTACAAACATGATGGTAGTAATAAAAAACCGAATAGCCATAATGATATAAAAGCTGAGAAAATGTCTCACGAAATGGAGCCAAAAGGAAAACAAAAATAAAAGGAAAATAGAAGAAAAAAATATACTATAGGACCAGTCCGGGAAGTCTACCATCCAATTAATAATAAATACACGAAAAAAAAAAGAAAGAAAAATGAGAGAAAATTAACAATAGTTCAATGAAACTTTCTTGAACTGAATATGAGTCTCCAGGTTGAAGGGATTGAAAAGGGTGGAAGCCGCCCAACCTCAAGGCATTTAAGCATAAAATTTCAGAATAATGGGATAAGGAGAAGAATCAAGAAAAATCCAAATAGGAAAAAAAGAAACAAAAAACAACAACAAAAAAAGTCATGCTCAAAGGACCCGAAATCATTTTGGACTTCTCAATAGCAACACTGGAATTTAGAATTCAATGGGAAAATGTCTTCAAAATTCTATAGGAAAATCCTTTTTAATTTAGGGTTCTCAACTCAACAAAGATTTTTTTTGTTTTGTTTTTTGTTTTATTGCCCTCACTTTCAATTGATAGATACAAAATTCACAAAATAATTTCTATCTCACAAATCTTAAGAAGTCACTGGAGGATGTTTTCTACCAAAGTAATTAAATAAACAGAAAAAGAAAAAGAAATGGACAAGAGAAGAAAGGAGACTGAACACAGGACAGAGGTAAAGAGAGGTTCCAGGATTATAGCCCTATGTGGATGTAGAGAGTAAACAGTTCAGAACAGACTAGATTCCATTCTCAGTGCTACCATTTATTGACTAGAATTCCTTGAGCAAATAATTGACCTATCTGTGACTCACTTTTCTTTTCTGAAAAATGGGGATCATTAGGGTACCTACATTACATAGGCTGTTGTGAGAATTAAACCTGACAACACATGTAAATATATTTGAGCTGTGCCTGGCACAAAATAGATGCTCAACAAATTTGGCCTTTACCCTTTATTATTAAAGCCCCTTTCAGCTTTGCTGTCTTCATTCCTCGTTTAAAGTAATGCAAATATATTGGCTTATTTCAAGAAAAAATAAATTCTCCAAATGTAAGCTACATTTAGTTTTCATTTTATAATTTCATAAAACCTGAGCTAGACTAAAAATTCCCTTTAAAGTGTTTCCAAAAACCTACAAAACCTGCAAACAATTATAAAAAGGTGAATAATATGCAAAACAATTCCTTCCACTTCATAAAATACTATTGAAAAGCCTCTACATTTGTAAAGTATTTTAGATTCTAAGAGCCACCATACTCAACTGTTAACCCAGTGGCATAAAATAAATGGAAAACATTGTGAAATGTAGGGGACTTTGCATCCCACTGACATAATAGCTGAACTAAATAGACAAGGAATGTGAAATTCCTAACTTTATGACTTACATGGAGGAATGATCCAAAGTGTAGGCAGACCTATTAGAGTCTACAATCTACCCAAGGGATTCACTTTCAGTGCTTTCGTTGTGAGATTTATTTGGTGGATATCACAAGATTATAAATGTTAAGAATACTACTGTGAGTGTTTTATAAAAGCAACGTTAGTATTTCTCTTAAATATGTGAGTGTAAAAAGTAGTACTACTGCTTTCTTAAGTGTCTGGTTTTATTACATCTCAAGATTTTATTAAACCCAAGGCTCTCTGGTTTTCTAATAGCTGTCACTAAGTCCCGGGCGGGGGGGGGGGGGGGAGAAAAAAAACTCATTTCTGGAATGCGTACATTTTTTGAAATAAGAGATAATATAATAAACATGACCTTGTTCCTTATACAACACAAATAAGAGTAAAAACTTCCCTTTCTTTCTTCTTCCTTCCAACCCATGCACTGCCTAGGATTGCTCTGGATGCTGCTCCCAGCCCATTGTTCCACAGGGTAAGCTAGCACAGAGAGCTTCGTGATACAGGATGTGAAAAACGGAAGGCACCCAATAGTTACCAACATGTTCTTACTTAGGCTTTTGCAATAAGGATATTCATTAGTGAAGAATACCTCAGGAAAGAAGGGAGCATGGGGTGCTATAGGTGCAGGGAGTCTTTGGAGTCTATAGGTGTTATGAGGAAGGATTGAGACACGTTATGTGAGGGCGCTGGGGTCCTTTGCTTGGTTAGCCATTTTGTAGAATACAAAAGGGTAGGGGGTTTCGTAGCAATCCTTGATTCCTGGAAGCACAGGGCTTAAAGTTCAACATTTTCAACATAGTCTTCTACTATTTCCATGTCTCCCATTTAGAAGTTCAACTCAGTAAATCATGCTTCAATCAGTGTTTTAATCCTCCGAGTATTCCTGAGATTCTCCTCATTGCTCTTTGTAGCTTGCAGTTATTGATCCACTCTTCTCAGAAAAAAACAGTCTCATATCCATTCTTTGTCATTTTGTTTTTGTGAGTAGTAAATACAATAATATCAGTAATAATAAAAACAATAGCAATGACAGTATCAACAATAGTGTGTAACAAGTATCATAAAATATAAGGCAAACATATTTCTAAATTTCTAAACTTCTCTGAACATCATTTGCCTATCCCCTCAAGTTTGTTGTTTTACAGAGGATGAATGGTAGGGTGTGACTTGGGATAAAGAGAGAGAATGACTTAACATTGTCAAATACAAACATTCTTATTCTTTTTTTCTAAATCTCCTACTTAAAAAAAAAAATTCTGAATGTCTACTAGAGAATTTTATTTGGCTTTTCATATGTCTTTTTATCTGATTCTTTAGTAGGTGCTCTGTAACCACTGTTACTCTCTCTTTACTTCCTTCTCACTGTTTCTCACACTGAGTTTGTGTATGCATCCTTCTCTCTGCCTCATATTTCTCTTATGCTTTCCTTACTATTTGTTGTAGATACATTTCTGTCTTTTTCCAACTGCCTGAATCTACTAAAAAAAAGTGAGTACTGGAATTCCAAAAGCTTGAACTCATTAGTACGTAAGAGAATATTTTGCAGTCTTCTGTCAGAGCCACAGAATTTTCAGGGATTATGTCCACAACACTGAGATTCAAATTTAAAATGTCAAGGGCAAATTCATGGCAGATAACAGTATTGTTGGATAGGGTAGCCAACGCATTTGTGAGAAGTTTCCCTGGGGAGACAGTATAGTTAATTCCCCTAATTTTATTTTCATACCAAACTCATTCCCCACTTCCTTATCCAGTTATTGTTTAATTCTCAGGAGATCCTAAACCTACCTGTGGATTCCACCAGATCCACTCTTTCCAATTGCACACTTCCTAGACTGATTCTTATGCTACCAAAATCTTTAAGATGTTCTTGAGCCATGGACCAAAAGAGCCATCTATTAAAATACTGAAGGGCTGAGTAGGGATTGTAACATCTGATTGTTAAATGAATGATTCTTTTTCAGATTATGAGTGATTCTAATTTATAGATCATTTATTAGTTTTATTATCATAGTCATTCGCAAGCTCATTGCCCATCTCCATACCCTTCCTTTGAGTTATAGAAAAAGGATGTACTACCTGGCTATGTTCAACCGTGTAGCCAGGCTGAATTCTGTTCTCTCCCGTCTTGCCCTCTATCATTCTTATGCGTCCTTTTATTAAGGTGCACACAATCATACTCTTTATTATTAAAAGCGTGATTGGTTTTGATTAGTTGCAGTCCCAAGATACACATTTCTAAGGAGAATCTCTGTACTAATCTTGAACTTCCACATAAAAAGTATTTTTAGGACTCTAATTTCTCTGTTATAGCTATTTAGCATTCCAGGTTGGAATAAAACTTTCAATTTTGTTATTCAGCTAAGAAGCTTTACCCTTGCAAGAAAGCAGCCCTCATCAAGAACACATGGCTTCTGTCCAGGTTAATCTCATTGAGTAATTATCCTTACATGCTGGAGAAGGAACTGTCCTACCTATCTAAACCTTCTATTGTCTCCCTCCCTTTGCCTCTGAAAATTCAGGGCAGGCTAGCAGAAGCAGAGCGGCTTTCACATGCCTCCACCTTGTGGCTAGGGTCCCCTTGATTTTGTTCCAACATCTGTTACAGTGACCATCTTAACCTTGTTGAGAACATTTTAAAACAGCTAGTTATTGTATCTCTTTCATTAGAAAACTTTTGTCAGAAGAGTAGTGAAAAGGGAATAAGTGTCATTAGACAAATTAATGGATAAATTAGCAGAATTAATGAAACAGAAAAGAAACATCGTCTTGCAAATCTGTGCAATAATATACTAAGCAAATTTTTCATAACCTACGGCAAAAAATGAGTGTTAAAAGGGGGAGAAGAAAGGAAAATGAAAAAAAGAGACTGCTAAGGTGATAAACAATATCACTTTATGAAAATCTACTTCTGCAGAGGGTATGATAAGGCTAAGCTTCAAAAATAAAGACATTTTGAAATTAACATTTGTTAAGTGATTCTAAATAAACCTTTGAACACCCTAATGGCATTGATGGTAATGAGGAATTAACTCATGTCTCAGTGAAAATGTATGAACCCACAAGTGTCAAGAAATACCTTCTGTTAGGTACCAATCAGAGGGAATAAAACTTACTATTAAGCAAAGGAAGATATTTACTACCTGTCCTACCAATGACAGTGCGTTTGACTCTGGCAGTCCGGAGCCCACTGTCCTATAGTCAACTCCAAAACTGTTTCTACTGACAGTGACCATATCTGGCAGTCAGTAGACTGCAGGAGAAGCTGGGAGGTCTTTGTGGCAGTTAGTCCTCTCTCATCATGCTTCTACTGTGTGGCTGGAACAGAGTCTCAAAGAATTGGCTGGCAATATTTGTTTCTTTTTTTTTTTTTTTTTGAGACGGAGTCTCGCTCTGTCACCCAGGCTGGAGTACAATGGCCGGATCTCAGCTCACTGCAAGCTCCGCCTCCCGGGTTTACACCATTCTCCTGCCTCAGGCTCCCGAGTAGCTGGGACTACAGGCGCCCGCCACCACGCCCGGCTAATTTTTTGTATTTTTAGTAGAGACGGGGTTTCACCGTGTTAGCCCGGATGGTCTTGATCTCCTGACCTCGTGATCTGCCCGTCTCGGCCTCCCAAAGTGCTGGGATTACAGGCTTGAGCCACCGCGCCCGGCCAATATTTGTTTCTTTATCCCAGACTGTATATCACCAGCTGTGGCAGTTTTTTTGTTTGGTTGGTTTTTGTTTTTGTTTTTTTCCTAGTCAAACTGAAAAATATCTCTTCTGTAGCCGAAAGTTCTATAAATGCCTTCATCATGCTAACTATCCTATACCCAAGTCAAACTTTCAAACGCTTTTAGAGTATAGCTGGCTCTTCTAGGCTAGTGCTTGCTGATGGTCAAACACAAATTCTGCCCTATATTTGACACTGGTGCCTGCTATGAAAGTGCCAAAGCAATAGGTTTCTTCCACTGCTGTGCTTCTGCCATGGCAGTATGTTTTATGAGGATGACAGGTAAAAGTGTGTGTGATAAGTCTAGAAAAAGTCTGGTTTATAATATATGTCATGCATGTCCGTGTGAAGAGACCACCAAACAGGCTTTGTGTGAGCAATAAAGCTTTTTAATCACTTGGGTGCAGGTGGGCTGAGTCTGAAAAGAGAGTCAGCAAAGGGAGATAAGGGTGGGGCCGTTTTATAGGATTTGGGTAGGTAAAGGAAAATTGCAATGAAAGAGGGGTTGTTCTCTGGCGGGCAGGAGTGGGGGTCACAAGGTGCTCAGTGGGGGAGCTTTTTGAGCCAGGATGAGCCAGGAAAGGGAATTTCACAAGGTAATGTCATCACTTAAGGCAAGGACTGGCCATTTTCACTTCTTTTGTGGTGGAATGTCATCAGTTAAGGCGGGGCAGGGCATTTTCACTTCTTTTGTGATTCTTTAGTTACTTCAGGCCATCTGGGTGTATATGTGCAAGTCACAGGGGATGCGATGGCCTGGCTTGAGCTCAGAGGCCTGACATTCCTGCCTTCCTATATTAATAAGAAAAATAAAACAAAATATTTTTGAAGTGTTGGGGCGGCGCAAATTTTGGGGGGTGGTATGGAGAGAGAATGGGCGATGTTTCTCAGGGCTGCTTCAAGCAGGATTAGGGGCAGCGTGGGAACCTACGGTGGGAGCGATTAAGCTGAAGGAAGGTTTTGTGGTAAGGGGTGATATTGTGGGGTTGTTAGAAGAAACATTTGTCATATAGAATGATTGGTGATGGCCTGGATGTGGTTTTGTATGAATTGAAAAACTAAACAGAAGACATGAGGTCTGAATAAGAGAAGGAGAAAAAACAGGTATTAAAGGACTAAGAATTGGGAGGACCTAGGACATCTAACTAGAGAAAGCCTAAGGGGGTTCAGCATAATTACTTGCTTGGTTGGTGAGTTTTTAGGCTCTAAGTTTTTGGGGTGCAATTCAAGTTGTTCTGGTGTCTGGAATGAGACTGTGGCTTAAAAAAAAAAAGAGTGTCCACACAGGAGCTCAAATGGGCTGTACCCTGTAGCCTTCCGAGGACAGGCCTGAATTCTGAGAAAGGAAAGGGGTGAAAGTATTGTCTAGTCCTTTTTAAGTTGGTGACTGAGCTTGGTGAGGTGTGTTTTTAAAAGACCATTAGTTCGTTCTACCTTTCCTGAAGATTGAGGATGGTAAAGGATATAAAGGTTTTTCACTGAATACCAATAGCCTGAAAAACTGCTTGGGTGATTTGACTAACAAAGACTGGTCCGCTATCAGACTGTATAGAGGTGGGAAGGCCAAACTGAGGAATTATGTCTGACAGAAGGGAAAAAGTGACCGCGGTGGCCTTCTCAGACCCTGTGGGAAAGGCCTCTACCCATCCAGAGAAAGTGTCTCTCTAGACCAAGAGGTATTTTAGTTTTCTGACTCGGGGCATGTGAGTAAAGTTAATTTGCCAGTTCTGGGCAGGGGCAAATCCTCAAGCTTGATGTGTAGGGAAGGGAGGGGGCCTGAGAAATTCCTGAGGAGTAGTAGAATAGCAGATGGAATACTGAGAAGTAATTTTCTTGAGGATACATTTCTAGGATGGAAAGGAAATGAGAGGTTATAAGAGATAGGCTAGCAGCTTATAACATAGATGGAAGAGGTTATGAAAAGACGACAGAATAGAATGGGCCTGTGAGGTTGGAAGGAGATATTTTCCTTGGTCTAAGAACCATTTGCCTTGTGTGGGAAGAGATTGATAGGTGGAAGTTTCAGTGGGGGAGTAGGTGGGAGTGACCGATATGAAGGAGGAAAACTGTTGTGAGGGATAGAAGTTGGAATGCTAGCTGCTTTTTTAGCTAACTTATCAGCATAAGCATTGTCCTGAGCGATGGTTGGGGAAAGAAAATGGATTTTGGAAGTTATGAGAACTATAGAGAGTTGAGCACAGTTTGTGATTTTTAGGGTCTCTAACAGTATTAAAGCAGCAGCAGCCACTGCACGCAGACATGAGGGCTAGGCTAAAACAGTAAGGTCAAGTTGTTTGGACAGAAAGGCTACAGGATGCAGTCCTGGCTCTTGTGTAAGAATTCTGACTGCACTAACCATGCCTAGGAAGAAAAAGAGTTGTTGTTTTGTAAAAGGGATTGGGGTTTGGGAGATTAGCTGGACACGATCAGCAGGGAGAGCATGTGTGTTTTTATGAGAATTATGCCAAGATAGGTAACAAATGAGGAAGAAATTTGGGCTTGACTGAAGTAATGGGGGCTGTCTGTGAAGCCTTGTGGCATTATAGCCCAGGTAATTTGTTGAGCCTGATGGGTGTCAGGGTCAGTCCAAGTGAAAGCAAAGAGAGGCTGGGATGAAGGGTGCAAAGGAATAATGAAGAAAGTATGTTTGAGATCTAGAACAGAATAATGGGTTGTGGAGGGAGGTATTGAGGAGAGTATATGGCTCTGGCACCACAGGGTGGATAGGCAAAACAATATGGTTGATGAGGCACAGATTCTGAACTAACTTGCAAGCCTTGTCTAGTTTTAGGACAGGTAAAATGGGGAAATTGTAAGGGGAGTTTACAGGCTTTAAGAGGCCACGCTGTAACAGGTGAGTGATAACAGGCTTTAATCCTTTTAAAGTGTGCTGTGGGATGGTATATTGGCATTGAGTGGGGTAAGGGTGATTAGGTTTTAATGAGATGGTAAGGGGTTCATGATCAGTCGCCAAGGAGGGAGTAGAGGTATCTTATACTTGTGGGTTAAGGTGAGGAGATACAAGGGGAGGATGCAAAAGAGGCTTTGAACTGGGGAGAAAGGCAGCAATGAGGTGTGGCTGTAGCCCAGGAATAGTCAGGGAAGAAGATAATTTAGTTAAAATGTCTCAACCTAATAGGGGAGCTGGGCAGGTGGGGATAACTAAAAAGGAGTGTATAAAAGAATGTTATCCAAATTGGCACCAGAATTGGGGAATTTTAAGAAGTTTAGAAGCCTGGCCGTCAATATCCACAAGTTACGGAGGCAAGGGAAACAGGGCCCTTGAAAAAAAGGTAATGTGGAGTGGGTAGCCTCCATATTGATTAAGAAGGGGACGGACTTACCCTCCACTGTAAGAGTTACCCAAAGTGTCTGTGATGGTCCAGGAGGCTTCTGAGGCGATGGGGCAGTGTCAGTCTTGGGCCGCTAAGCCAAGAAGATCTGGGAAGGAGTCAGTCAGAGAGCCTTGGACCAGAGCTCCAGGGGCTCTGGGAGTGGCTGAGGGGCGAGTTGGACAGTCCAGTTTCCAGTGGGGTCCCGCACAGATGGGACACGGCTTAGGAGGAATCCCGGGCTGCGGGCATTCCTTGGCCCAGTGGCCAGCTTTCCGGCACTTGTAGCAAGCGCCTGGGGGAGGAGGTTCTGGAGGAACTCCTGGCAGCTGCGGTTCAGGCGTTTGGAGTTGTGTGCTGGAGATGTGGCTGGGGTTTGTCTCACAGTATAGGCAAGGAATTGCAACTGCGAAATAAGTTGCTACTTGGCTGCCTCTATTATTGTACACCTTAAAGGCGAAGTTCATTAAGTCCTGTTGTGGGGTTTGAGGGCCGGAATTTAACTTTTGGAGCTTTATTTAATGTTGGGAGCTCATAGGGTAATAAAATGTATATTGAAAATAAGACGGCCTTCTGACCTTTCAGGGCCTAGGGCTGTAAAGCATCTCAGGGTTGCTGCTAAATGGGCCATGAACTGGGCTGGGTTTTTCATATTTGATGAAAGAGAGCCTAAACGCTAAGTGATTTGGGAGAGGTCGGATAAAAGAAAAAGGAGCATTAACCGTGACTATGCCTTTAGCTCTAGCCACTTTTTTAAGAGGAAATTGTTGGGCAGGTGGGGGAGGGCTAGTCACGGAACGAAACTGTAAGCCAGACCAGGTGTGAGGAGGCGAGGTGATAAAAGGATTATAGGGTGGGGGAGCGGAGGCTGAGGAAAAATTGGGACTTAGCTTGACCTGGAGAGGAGGGGAGAGGTCAGATGGGTCTGTAGAAAAGGAAGATTAGAAAGACTCAGTAAGGCTTGAGATTGGGACTGAGGGGACAGGCGGGAGGGAAAGAAGGAAGATTTGGGATGAGTTGCATTGGGAACAGAGACTAGGGAGGGATCCATGTGTAAAAGAATGCCTCGACGTAAGGCACCTCAGACCATTTGCCCATTTTACGACAAGAATTATTTAGATGTTGTAGGATGGAAAAATCAAAAGTGCCGTTTTCTGGCTATTTGGAACTACTGTCAAGTTTGTATTGGGGTCAAGTACCATTGTAGAAGAAAATAAGGCATTTAGGTTTTAGGTTAGGTGTGAGTTGAAGAGGTTTTAAGTTCTTGAGAACACAGGATAAAGGAGGAATGGAGGGTAGAAGGTTGCCCATAGTGAAAGAGGCAAGCCCAGAGGAGAGAGTAGAGACACGGAGAGAAGGGGTTCGGGGGTTCTTACCCTCCAGAAAAGAGGGAAAGGGGTCGGGGCATGGAGAAAAGGGGTTGGGGCACAGAGATCAGAGGTTGGGGCACAGAAATAAGGGGTTGGCGTGCAGAGATAAGAGGTCAGGGTGCGGAAATAAGGGGTAAGGGTGCAGAGATAAGAGGTCAGGGCGTGGAATTAAGGGGTTGGGGCACAGAGATAAGAGGTCGGGGTGTGGAAATAAGGGGTTGAGAGGTTCTTGCCCCCCAAAAAAGCAGAGAAGGGGTAGAGACAGGGAAAGAAGGGGTCGGGGTTCTTGCCCCTTCCCCAGAAAAGGAGGACTTGCCACTAAGGGTGAAGAACCAAGGCAGGTGTCCCTGCATGGTCAGACACCTCTGAAACATGGGTGAATAATCAGAGGCGTCCCTGCAATGATTAAACACCAAGGGAAGGCTGCCTTCCCGTGTCCATTGCCGGTGGCGGAGTTTTGGGTCCATGGATAAAATGCATCTCCACGTCTCCTTCATCTCTACCAGAAAAGGAAAGGAACTAAAATGAAGAGAAGGGAAAGATTGAAGTGTGGTGTCAAGATGAAAGGAGAAAGAGGTTAATGGATAGTGAGAGAGGTTGAAGAAGAAGGCAAAAAGAGGCTGCTTACCCTATTTAAAATTGGTGAGATGTTCCTTGGGCTGGTGGGTCTGAGGACCCGAGGTCATAGGTGGATATTTCTCATGGAGCAAAGAGCAGGAGGACAGGGGATTGATCTTCCAAGGGAGGTCCCCTGATCCGAGTCACAGCACCAAAATGTCATGCAAGTCCGTGTGAAGAGACCACCAAACAGGCTTTGTGTGAGCAATAAAGCTTTTTAATCACCTGGGAGCAGGTGGGCTGAGTCTGAAAAGAGAGTCAGCAAAGGGAGATAAGGGTAGGGCTGTTTTATAGGATTTGGGTAGGTAAAGGAAAATTACAATCAAAGGGGGGCTGTTCTCTGGTGGGCAGGAATGGGGGTCACAAGGTGCTCAGTGGGGGAGCTTTTTGAGCCAGGATGAGCCAGGAAAGGGAATTTCACAAGGTAATGTCATCATTTAAGGCAAGGACTGGCCATTTTCACTTCTTTTGTGGTGGAATGTCATCAGTTAAGGCGGGGCAGGGCATTTTCACTTCTTTTGTGATTCTTTAGTTACTTCAGGCCATCTGGGTGTATATGTGCAAGTCACAGGGGATGCGATGGCTTGGCTTGGGCTCAGAGGCCTGACAATATATCCTTATTAACTTTTCATCTGACAGAGAAGGAATGTCTGTAAGGTCTTTTTGTGTAGTTTTGGGCCCCAGATGAGCACCAACTCTTAAAATGGTAGAGTGAGCAGACTTAGTATTATGAGGTAACATAAGAGAAATTGCATTTCTCAGTTTTAGAGAGACGTGAGGTAGTTCACTTGTGAGTGGATGGCAAAGAATCATACTGCAAGAAACATTATTTTCTACGCTATCTTAGTCCTGTGCAACTCCAGTATCTGACCTTTTATGTTGTTTTAAAATGGCAAAATGATATAATAGAAAGGGTCAGTTAATATTTGGTGCGAGGTTGTTAATCTCTTCAAATCTTTCTTTATCATAATACTAGATTTCTCCCTGATGAACAAAGCCTGGGTGAGCTGCATGGAAGAACATCAGGTGCAAGCCTAGTTTGCTTTGTTGACTGGTTGAATTTTTTTTAACATTGCCTTGGGCAGGTTTGCATCCAACAAGGTTAGCCTCCCAGAAACATTTTACTACACAATGGAGAGTGTTCTTCACTTATTCGTTGCTTGGGGGTAACAGGCTGAGCTGTTTTGCATTGAATATGTATCTTTTGATCATGTTTTATGTTCCTCTTACCGTTTTGTTGCTGTTAAGAGCTGGTGATTAGGATAAATCAGTAAGTGTCAACTGCCAGAAAGGTTTTGAAATTATGAGATTGGACTCTCTGGCCAGTGTTCATACTGAGTTCTGGGTGGGCCACGGAGGCCGTCTAGAACTCAGTGATGGGGAAACAAATCTATTTGGGCTTATTTAGAGAAAGCTTTCTACTTAATAAACAATGCATGCTTTGCCCACTTTCGTTCTGATTCTGTCCTCTCAGGGCATATTTCATAAAGTTCCTATTTTGTTACCCTCTGTCACAGTATTCTGTGATTCAGGTATTATGCAGAGGTAGAATGGTAAATCAGAAATTTTATTTTTGAAATTATCTTTATTGTTACAGAATTTTTTATTGAATACCCGTAGGATTTTTGTGCACTCAAATCATTACTGCACTGATACACTTAGAACAAATAAACTAGGGACTCTGACTTCCTTAATTTTACGGTCTAGCAGAGGTATAATTTTAATGTGAAGCATCATGTGACATGGCACAAGGTCTTATTTAGACAGAAGAATGTTCATAAAGAGTAAGGGACTCACATTGCATAAGAGCAAAAGGGGAAGGATATATAAATAAGCCATTTTCTCATGTCCTCAAAGCAAAGAATGTAGCCCCAAAAAAAAGATGGAATGAGAGGAAGTGACACAGAACACATGAACAAAAATATATGATACGTACACTGTTGTTTTTGTTTTTGTTTTTGTTTTTGTTTTGAGAAGGAGTCTCGCTTTGCCACCCAGGCTGGAGCACAGTGGCATAATCTCGGCTCACTGCAACCTCTGTCTCCCAGATTCAAGTGATTCTCATGTCTCAATCTCCAAGTATCAGCAACTATAATCATGTGATACTATGCCTGGCTAATTTTTGTATTTTTAGTAAAGATGGGGTTTTGCCATGTTGCCCAGGCTGGTCTCAAACTCCTGGCCTCAAGTGATGTGCCCACCTGAGCCTCCCAAAGTGCTGGGATTATAGGCGTAAGCCACTGTGCCCAGCCTACACTGTCTATTATATCAGTATATTCTAGTCTCAGGACAATGATCAATATAGTAAAGAAACTAGATAATCTACCTCTGACTAAAGCTATACACATCAATATTCTTGAAGTTTAAATATAAGGACATATGTTGATGAGCTAAAGTAGTAACTTCCTTTAGTAAAGTGTTTTTTTGTTTTTTGTTGTTGTTGTTTTTTGGGGTTTTTTTGTTTTTTGGTTTTTGGTTTTTGTTTTTTTTTTTTGCAGGGGGGAAATACTGTGATTGAGGATAAGAGAATAAGGACTTTAAGAAATATCTGTTTAGAGTGTGATAAAGAGCAAGGAATAAAAGACAATAACGTATTATTATTCATTTGATTGAGCTAAGCTCAGCTTACTTAAAAATATTTTGTTAAAACTTGCTGTATTAGTCTTATTTCTTAGAGAAACAAAGCCCATGGAAGATAGATAGATAGATAGATAGATAGATAGATAGATAGATAGATAGATAAAATTTAAAAATGACTCACATGATTATGGAAGCTGAGAAGTCTCAAAATCTACAGCCAGTAAGCTGAAGACTCAGGAGAGCTGATAGTGGAAACGGAATTTCAGTCCAAGTCCAAGTGCAAGGCAGGAGAAGACTAATGTCCTGGCTTGAAGGCAGATAATGAGAGATAGTTCTTTCTTACTTAGCCTGTTATTCTATTCAGGCCTTCAATGGATTAGGCAAGGCCTAC